>NW_022742319.1:145520-147116 GCF_011630105.1 Anneissia japonica | reverse complement strand
TATATATACATATATATATATATATATATATATATATATTATATATATATTATATATTTATATATTATTTATGTATATATATTATATATATATATATATATATATATATCTTGTTTTTGTAATAAAATATTATCTTTCCATATAGGTTTACATATTTGTGAGTGTTATTAGCCCTACGTTAAAACATATTATTCGCTACTACAACAAGTCCACGCCAAGTAGTATAGTGTTCCAACATACCTTTAGTGACGACATTTGTGTACATGATATATGCGTCACCGGTCCCAACATTCAACCAATGCTAACCACGTGTAAGTAGGCATAATAGCTTGTTTTAGATCGGGCAATTGTTTCATTGTACAAGTGTTTTTCTAAAATCTAATATTTCTTTTCTTTCTAGTACCGTGCGATTTACATACATGTAGCCACCTTTGTGCATCGGCTGCCGACGGAAAACACGAATGTATATGTGGTGATAACTATGTTTTATATCCAAACGGAACATGCAGTATTGGTTTGTATATCTAACCTTTTTATTACGCCATTAATCCAAATTTACCTATTTTTATTTTATTTATTTATTTTCTTTTTTTTTGTGTGGAATTTAAGACAATTATTAATTTCTACTTTTCAAAATAAAGATAGATTCTATTGTTCCCCAATATTTTCCAAAACTCTATGCAACATGCACCGGTCCTTATTCTATCAGCTAGTCATTGATGGGACTTGCCGTCTCCAAATGTCTATGAAAATTAGCATTTTTAATACATATTGTATTTTATTATCTCTTTTCAGATTTAAACTTCTGGTATCCATCCCGTTGCATAATAGGTAGCACGGACGCGATATCATTGTTTTCCCCAACTCTAATTCATAGTTATTCGGATAATAAGCAGCAATATATTCGTGCCATTACATCTACAGAAATAATTACAGCTTTGGCAGTTGACGTACGCAGAAATTTGTTGTTTTTCGCTGAAAATACTACAAAATCAATATATGTTATGAGAATTGAAGCTGGCCAAGAAAAGAGAAGACTTTATACTTATACCGGCGGTCGGGTAGATGGTAAATATCTGTACTAAATTAACAATGCAGTATGTAAAGGGAAAATGTAAAAAGTAAAAAAAAAATTATTCTCATACGTGTGGAAAAAACAAGCTTGTACATTCTCATTTATAGTGTATCAGTGTGCAAGTGAACTTATTGTTGGCATGATTGTGACTTGGTACATCAATAAATTATTACATTTTATTTGTAATTAGTTAGATTTTGATCGTAATGCACCAGCGTAATTAAATTATTATTTTTTATTTGCCTGTCCATCGAGCCACCGCCGACCCAAAGCTGATCAATTGAAACCATTTCAGCACATACCGTACAAGACAATAATAGTAGGCAGCTGCTGTTGTTACACCGTTCCAGGGACATATCCGAACCAGTGCCTCACGTCGTCCTCGGTACTCCGTACGTGCGAAATGACTACCTTTGTCCACAGTACACTCCTGAAGACCCGAACGAATATCCTGAGTTACGTGAGAGCAGGGACGTATCCAGGGTGGGGGGGGGGGGCGCCGTGGGAGCCGCGGCTCCTCC
>NW_022742319.1:138773-145493 GCF_011630105.1 Anneissia japonica | reverse complement strand
TACACGTTATACATAGGCCTAATAGAACACATAAGCCTAAGCGTGATTAAAAAAAATTTTAAATCCATAAATCTCAGGCCAAGTCTTTTATGATAGAAATGCGATACTGTGGTTCAATTTAAAAAAAATTCGTTTTTATCCTTTTGCAAATGTTTCTTTAATAATACTACTACTAATAGAAATAATAATAATAATAACAATGATGATGATGACGAGAGTAATAATTGATATTATTATTAATAACAATAACAAGTGAAGAAAATTGTGCTAAATGCCGAAAAAGTTGTGATTTGTTGATCATAATATCTATAGTTAAAGCTTATTAAGCTATAAAGCTTATTAAGCTATAATTAGGCCTAAGTTGTCCTGGATATTAAGTAGATCCCTGATAAAAGATCATGAGGAATTTGTTGGCGTTTCATTTTGACTTAATGGTAATGTGATGATGATATAAAAGTGTCATTTCCGGCCATTTCGAGAGGTCTATTTCCTCAAATTTTCTCACCTCAGCCCCAGCCATGGTGGGGCTGAGCTGGTTGTGATTTCACGTTTTTGAAATACCCCTATGTAAAGTACATACTCAAAGACAATGTTTTTAAGCTTTTTTTCTGTTTTTTTTTTCTATGGTATATCACACACACATTAATAAGAATAAGATCTCTATGGTTGTCAAAATTCCCTGATAAAAGATCATGTTTGTTTAATAATACTACAACTAATAGTAATAATAATAACAATGACGATAATGACGATAGTAATAATTGATAATAATATTAAAGCAATAAAAAGTGAAGAAATTGTGCTAAATGCGAAAAAAATAGTTGTGATTTGTTGATCATAGTATATATAGTTAAAGCTTAGTAAGCTATAATTAGGCCTACGTTGTCCTGGATATTAAGTAGATTCCTGATAAAAGATCATGAGAAATTTGTTGGCGTTTCATTTTGACTATAATGGTAATGTGATGATGATGAATTTTATTATATAAAAGTGTCATTTCCGGAGGTACTATTTCCTCAAATTGTCTCACCTCAGCCCCAGCCATGGTGGGGCTGAGGTGGTTGTGAAATCACGTTTTTGAAGTAGGCCTATGTAAAGTACATACTCAAAGACAATTTTTTAAGCTTTGTTTTCTATTGTGTATACACGCACATTAATAAGATCTCTATCGTTGTCAAAAATCCCTGATAAAAGATCATGAGAATTTCTTTTGGCGCTTCATTTTGACTAATGGTGATGTGATGATGATGAATTTTACTAAAAGTGTCATTTCTGGCCATCTAGAGGTACTATTTCCTCAAATTTTCTCACCTCAGCTCCAACCATTACAAAATGCCCTCCTCCTCCACCTTTCAAAACTAATGTCTGAAAGAATCTGCATTTTATTTCCGCATCCGAGCAATTTTCAAAACCCATCTATGTTAGACAATTAGTGATTTATGATCATAGGTATTTGTAGGTATGACAGATTATTTTCTGTGTGTCAGAGATAAGAGATTGCGTCTTCATAAGCAGGGAATTTAACGTCTTCACTAAGCAGGGTTGGCACCAGCGGAGGTGTTCAAAAATGTTGTTTTTAATATTAATAGACTTCAGATTAAATAAGCGTTTGAACCGCCAAAATTGTCATAGTTTCTGAAAATTTCCTAGAGATGTTGAGCGACGCTTGACCACGTCGACTTGGACACCCAGTTGGACGAATCCTTGCGCCACCACTATCAAAATGCAAACAATTCTACATAACGTCATTGCTATCGTAACACAAAACCAAATTGGTCCACCACCAGAACCATGCGCGAGCGTGTCGTTCGAACCAGCGCCCATATCATTGGTTGTACGTTGTGGCGCCTCGGACGTTATTACAAAAGAACTATAAACCATCATAAGAGCCTTCGTTATCTTAAGTCCCATTATCACTACTGTTTATATTTTAATAGCACATAAGGAATCTAAATTATTTTAAAGAAATATCAGTAGGTGTGATTACAATACAGTTTTAACATTGCTTACACTAGGTATGGCTGTTGACTGGATTTCGCTTAAAGTATACTGGGTTGATTATCTTCAAAATTTTCTAATGATTTCATCCTATGACGGAACATCTCAAAAAGCAATGTGTTTTAACCTCATTAGGCCAAGAGCTGTAGCAGTAGACCCAAATGCAAGGTAACTTTATTACTTTATGAATAACTAAACTTTCTCGACCTTTATGCTGCTTTATTGACACCACTATGTTTAATTGTAAAATCGTAAGTTAGCAACTGTGTGTCCGGAGAAAGCGTAATTTGTCTCCAAGCATTTCTAAACGTTCATGTCCTTCAGAATCAGTACTATAATATGGGGCATACAATTGCTACAACACATGTCATATCTATGATACTATATTGTAGGCCTACTCAAATAGCAAGATTCAATATTACAGTACTGTGCTTTGTTATGCATTGAAAGACCATGCTGTACATAAACTGTGTCTAGTCATAGGGATATTATTACAATTAATGTCCATTAATTTTCACAGTGTCTTAACTACCAAGGCCTATTTAACTACGGAAGCACCTATCTCGTCATGACAACAAAAAATTTTTAGTATGTCGACTTGTCAAGATAATTTATCTCACCATCACAGCATACAACTTTTATTTTGTCGACTTGTCAAGATAACCTATCTCGTCATGACAACAAAACATTTTTAGTATGTCGACTTGTCAAGATAATCTATCTCGCCATGGCAACATACAACTTTTACTATGTCGACTTGTCAAAATAATCTATTTCGCCATGACAACATACAATTTTTACTATGTCGACTTGTCAAGATAATCTATCTCGCCATGACAACATACAACTTATATTATGTCGACTTGTCAAGATAATCTATCTCGCCATGACAACATACAATATGTATTATGTCGACTTGTCAATATAATCTATCTCGCCATGACAACATACAATTTTTTCTATGACAACTTGTCAAGATAATCTATCTTGCCATGTCGACATGATATGTATGTTATGTCGACTTGACAACATAAATTATCTTGACAAGTCGTCAAGTCGAATGGCACTTAGGTGCTTCCGTATTTAACAGATTTCGGCCTACTCCATAGTGTTATCCACGCCCACGTAATACCTTACTAGATACACGCACCCTGAATTCTGTTTCGCTAGGTTGAAGTCTCAGTATGTACATTCATGCTTATCAGATCACTAATTTACCTAAAATAGCGCCCTCTGTAATTTCTGCCTTAAGTGTATGGGGAGAAAATAATGCGCGCGGCGCGCTCAACCAGTTGCGTGGAGTTGAGTTACTTCCAGTTCTGAGTTATGAGCTTCTTAAAAAAACTTATGATATTGTAGTGCGAGTACATTCATTCATTCGTTCTTTATTCGGCAAATGAAATAACATACAATACAATGAATGGAAATTTAACGAAAAGAAGACAATATATAACCTAAGTTGGCTAGGATTAACTATAGTGTGAAAAACATTAGTCCAGTCTTAGGATTTTAGTCCGGTCTTAGGATGAACACAGATGTATACAGACAAAAATAAAGTTGAAAGAATACTATATCATAACTATACTTACTAACCCTAGACGCACACAATTATTATTGTATGAATAGTTCGACTAAATTACCTACTTCTGTAGGCCTACACATAGAATTCATGTGCATAATGTATGAAAACAATTTTTTTTATTCAACAATTCAAAATGCTTTTGAATTGTTTGTGGCTCTGAACGCAGACTGGTGGAATGCACTGATTAAACAACGAATTATTATTAACGTCCCTAGTTGTTGGAGAAGGCATCAAAATTATTTTTGACGCCCTTCTGTCCTTGATTTAGGGCCTGTTTCTACTGGAAAGAAATAATCGATTAAAAATCGCTTTTTCGAAAAATCGCTTTTATTCTCGCAGGAGAAACGGGACCAGTTTGAAAAAAGCGATTAAAAAAATCGACTAAAAACACGCAATGGATAGCGTGTTTGAACGGCAAATAACCGATTTTGGTTGTGCACCTTTTAGCTGCAACACAAAAAAAAAACGATTATCAGGTGAAATGTGACCTCCAGGTGCAAAGACTAGATCGTATTAGGCGCGAACTTTCAAAAAAATTTGTCCTCTTGTTCATGTCCTAGGCCTACAAGCTGAAAACGTCAACAAACATGTGGAGCGACGAATTCGTTTTGTAATTATTTTGTGGGGGATATTGGGCCTAGGCCTCTCCGCTCTTTTGGGCCTACCGTTGTCATCGTTTGGTCACTCGTTCATTGTGCCGATGACCACAGCCGAAAACATTTGCCTTCTCGCCCCACACCGTATCTTACTCCTCGTCATCATGACAGAAATGAGAAAGATACTATCCTATACAGTCAGGAAAACAACGTGTTGTATTATTAGTATAAATTTAAAAAAAAACGATTTTCGAAAAATCAAAAATGCAGTTGCAACGCGAGCAGGCTGTCTAGTACTCATTAAAAAAGCAGTTTAAAAAATCGATTATTTTGTGTTTATCAGTAGAAACACACCCTTAGTGTCAGATGTAACTCACTGTGTATATTCTTATAAATATAGTGGTTATTTTACATTTGCATTTGTACATGGGTTTCTTAGTGTTCTACAACTTCAAATCTTGATGGTACTATTTTGTTTCCATGTGTTTCTTATAACCCTAGAATGTCAAATTAAATTACATAAATAGATACTTTCTTTTATAAGAATCGACACAATAACCATGTATTTTTTTTCATAAAACACTTTGATTAGATTGATATTTTGGACTGAGCAGACGTCACCGACGACAAAGGTTGTGAGCTGTAGTCTAGGAGATGGTGGTAATCGACGTGATATTTTAAACACTCAACTACTAAATCCATCAGGGATCGCTCTTGATCACGGCAATAGAAGGTAGTACTGTACATTACTGCAATTCCAAATATAATACGGTACATTATATTAAATATAAGATGATAGGTATAAATAACTTGATATTCTTTTTTTGATGATCCAATATACTGTAAGAAAAATATAATAATTCACAACTACGTGTCGATTTTGTTTTTGCAAGTGTTAGTTTTATACGTTCTGCCATCCCATGGATATTGAAAGTCCATAGTGCCTCTGCTTTTGTCATTTAATATTTGGTTTTGGGGCGGATGTAGGGGTTGCAGAGGATGCGAGGGTGCACCCACACTCCCTAAATTGTATTAAAATAATTGTTGTATTGTATTGTTGATATATTATTTTTATCATCATAGACAAAGTTCTTGTAAGTATGAGAGTGCAATTTTCAGGCAACTTGATTTCCATATTCTCAAAATGTTCCCACCTCAGCAGCAACCATGGTGGGGCTGAGATGGTGTACACTCTCACGCACCCCCTCTGTCAAATCTTGCACCCGCCCCAGTGGTTTGTGTTGTATCTGTGGGTAGCCCAGTTACTCCAATCATCGCCCACATATTCATATAATAGGTAAGATATGTGGTTGACATTCTAGCCATTGTACGCAAAGATGCCATTCTACTCAATCATCTAAATAACGTCCTGGAAATATCAAATTTACAATAATTTAGGCGCGATCCCCAACGACAGAAACGGGCCAAACACGTTTGCTATTGTTACATGACAAGCTCTCCAAACGCGTCTGTGAATTAGGAAGCTTGTCGTTCGAGCCGTTTATTCCGTTTGTAAGTTGACTCCTCCTCATTTAACTAACTGCTCGTAAATGGTAGATGTTAAACGCGTTCAGCGGATTATGGATCCGATCGTGATTTATACAATTTTAAAACGTGTTCAACCTACCAAGGCTATAGGCCTAGGGCGGCCTATATTTAAAGACGTAGTGATGCTCTTCACCCTCAACACCAATGTGACGTCAGATCGAGCTAGATACAGTCTACTTGTCAAAGAGAGCCGTAGTTGTGACTACAACAAAACGTAATTTGAATACTTGAAAATGTTGGCGAACCGAGGGAACGAGAAAAATTAAAGATTGCCGATATTTACAGTCTTAACAGATTGCACACATCTTACCCGTGTATACCAGTGGTGGCGCCAGAATTTTTCCCGACGGGGGTGGGGTGGCGATGTCACTGACAAAAATAAAAATGGGCGTGGTCGGGCGTCGCTCTAAATCTCTCGAAAGTATTCTAGGGGGCGAAGTTCCCCGAAAAATAATGACAATTTAGGGTTTTTTAAAGGCTTATTTAATCGGTTACAGGGTCCACTAATATGTAGAAAATACATGTAAATTTTGTTTTCTCCCCGACGAATTGTGGTTTTTGTGGCCAGCTCTCCCCGACGGGGGCCCTGGCGCCGACACTCCCCCCTCCCCCACCTCCAAACCCGCTGGCGCCACCCCTGGTGTGTACTCTAACGCCAGGCACATATTACCGATGGTCTTAGGGGAGGTGGACACGATGCAACTCGTAGCAGCGTGCGCAGAGAATCGTGTTTAATTTCGTCAGTCGCTCACGAAGATTGGAGAATTGAATTAATTGTTTGCCGGCTTATTGAATCAGCATTTTTCAGGAGAGTAAGGTTTCACCGGTTCAATTTTATCAATGCTTTTTAAATAGCATGACATGAAAAATATGACATTAAAACTTCTAAATTCATTATTTAATAATAATAATAATAATAATAATAATAATAATAATAATAATAATAATAATAATAATAATAATAATAATAATAATAATAATAATAATAATAATGAT
>NW_022742319.1:138139-138566 GCF_011630105.1 Anneissia japonica | reverse complement strand
AATAAAAATAATAATAATAATAATAATAATAATAATAATAATAATAATAATAATAATAATAATAATAATGCATTTAGCGAAAAACGGGAGCATAATTATGTTTTTATGTTGATTATCTGTGAAAAAAATAGCGTACTGTTTTCTCTTCTTTTCTCACGAAGGATTTATATTGTTGGTGAAGATAGTGCACGTATATTTAGTATTGACTATGATGGTATCGAAAAGGTTAACGCTATTGGCTTTAGTACTTATCCTGCTAAAGACATCACTATTTTTCAGGTGAGATTTTGTTGAGTTGTAAAAATTTTCTTCTGGATTTTCTAACTTATACAACGACACAGAGTCAAGCATACAGCTTTAAATTTAAAATAGTAAAGCTATTATCTGTCTCTTATACACATCTAGATGTGTATAAGAGACAGATTGT
>NW_022742319.1:132345-138131 GCF_011630105.1 Anneissia japonica | reverse complement strand
ATTACAGCTTTAACGTCCAAATATTTACCACGGTTTTCATTATTCGACATCATCAAAATTGTAATAAATGTTTTAAATGTTAATTTATATAATATGATAATAAAACAATAATAATATAATAATAATAAATAATAATAATAATAATAATAATAATAATAATAATAATAATAATAATAACAATAACAATAATGATAATGATAATGATAACAATGAGAGTAACTTGATACTTGATAGATTAATGCTCATGCAACTTTTTTCTGAAGTTAGCTAAAGATAACAATGATAATGATGATGGTGACAATAAGAATGATGGTGGTGGTGATGATATTAATGATGATGATGTTTGTAATAAAGATGGTGTTTTTGAAGGTAATGAACATTTTGATGAAGGTAATAATTAGTATTGTTTGCATATGGCTCTTTCTAGGATTTCATAATATTAGTTGGATCGTACGGGCAACAGTCAGGATTCATCGAAGCAATACACAAGGTTTCTGATAGTCGTGAAGGTCGTATAAATGTTAATAATACAGTCTATGCCATTGACACCTTTGATGAGTCCGCTCAACCTATAGCTACAAGTATGTTGTCATATGCATTACATTATAACAAGTGAACAAAATTATTTAAAAAAATACATAGTAGGGGTGACGCCAGTCGGTGGGGATAGGGCCCCTGGTCGGGAAAATCTTCCACTGCCCGTCCATAAAATAAATAAAAAAAAAAAAAAAAAAAATACACACTAGCATAAAATGTGCTACTTCCATGCCACTAGAGAAAATTTTCCTTTTGTTATTTGAATGTCATCACCTCAGCCCCAACCATGGTGGAGCAGAGGTGGGTTATGGCACTGAGGTATGGTACTGTATCTAAATCCTGTATCTGCCATTGGAGGAGAAAATGTAGTGGCTCTACATGCTGCCAGACGCTATTTCCAAAAAAAAAAATCGCTCATTTTAGCTATAGACTAATTTTTACAAAACTTCGTCTTTGATTTCTTTAAATTGTAGTAGTAAAGATTATGTAAACTATTTTCTTTTCCCTTGAAGATTAGTTCAATTTTTTTTTAGTTTGCCTTTTGTACAATAATTCCTATTTTTATGCTCATCCTTCATTTGTCATATTAAAACATTAAAAATACTCTTTAATTGCGCACTCTTTCTTTATTAGAGACTGCAACACCAACAATGACCACTACGTCACATTTGAACTCAACAAGCCATGCGCAAACCACAGGTGAGCAATTTATTAGTATTTATTTAAATATAATACGGTAATCCCAAACATTAATTAAGGATTTGACAGTAGAGAACAATATGAAAATAACATTAAACTTACACAGCACATCCATAAGTATACAGTATACTTACCAGGGGTGGCACCAGAGTGACAGGGAACCAGGGAACCCGTCGTGACGGGGAAAATATATTATGTGCCTTTTGTATTTATTAATAGACTCTAAAATCGATTAATTAAACATTCAAAAAATCCCCAAAATTGTCCTTTTTTTCGGGGCTTCACTAAAACTGGTGTTTATTGTGTAGTTGTTACATGCTAAATATTTGAAGAAGTTTTAATATACTATTGGAAAGATTGCATGCCCCATCATATTACCAACTCTTGCAACCTGATAGACCAGGGCCCCCAAAACCAATCCTAAAGGAAAAGTGATGGCACCAGAGGGCGTTGTTGTCACACAATGCTCAAAACCATGGATGCTACCCTGGCGAAGTTATGTTTACAACATCTACAAAACCTCACAGTAAAGTTTACCGATACTAATCAAACCAGATGAAATTTAACAGCAATAGTTTGTCTAAATTTATAAAATTTAACCTTTAGGAAGTAAGTTTACTCTTATCGTCAGTGGTGCTTTCGGGGCTCTTGCTTTAAGTATTGTCGTCTTGGTCGTCATCATTATCTTGCTGGGTAAAAAGCAAAAGAGGTAGGCCTAAATTTCAGTTATGTTCATGTCCTTCTATAGAATTACGTAAAATCACATAAAATAGCAATAACAATAACAATAGTAATAACAATTACAATAACATAATAATAATATTAATAATGATGATGGTAATGATAATAAATAATAGTAACAGTATCAGTAACAGTAATATAGTAATAGTATTAGTGACAGTGATGATGGTAATGGTTGGAGATTTATATAGCGCATAAATATTATATTCTTGGTTTCTATGATGATAATGGAGATCACCATGATGAAAATTATGATGATTATGACGGTTGTAATGGTATTTCATATTTATGTCAATTTGAATAAGAATGAAAATAAATTAAAAATATTGGACGAGGACTTACCACGCTACAAAATGCAACACACTGTGAGAGTTCATCGTTCAAATTAAGTTAGTAAAGTACAGTTGAAGGAACACAGTTAACATTATAGGTAGGTTAACGTACCTCTTCTGTGAGTGTGGCTAAAACAAAGGCGTATGTTTAATATATAACGGAATATTATATAAAGTAACTATATAAATATATATATAACCCCGAAACATTACAATTTTCAAAAGAAAATTAAGAATTTATAAAATATAGATGCCAAAAAACGAATGATCTTTGACCCCAATCTTTGAACACCATAAAGATCCTCCCTCATGCCAATGAATACTGAAATAATTAAAAATAATTAAAAGAAGGAAATGCGTCCGAAAACTGGCAAACATTTAAAATTACAGCACTGAATATTAAAATATATAATTATTATAAATAATAAAAAAATTAAATATATTAATGTGTGCAAGAGAAATCAAATAATATATACAAAATACACATACAAGAAGCAATACACATATAAGTAATATGGTATAATTATTAATGTTATATTAATTAATGCATATAATATGCAAATGGCAAGACTGCTATTTTATTTGTTACAGAAGTAGTCTCTAATATTTTGGGGATTTTTTACCTTAATGACACCTGTGTGACCTTTGACCAAAGTGGTGAATACTTCATGTATGGGCATAGTGGCTATTCGTAGCATAATACCGGTACCGTATGCTTCCTTGCATAATTTGGACCCCCGTAGCATACCGCACTAATGCTACGTATAATTTCATGAAAACGTATTATAACGTATACGCATAATTTAGAATTAGTGTAACTTCCAATACATTTAGGAAAATGAATTGCAAAAAAGTCTGAGAGTGCCATTTCCGAGTATCTACAAGTGCCTGTTTTTAAAATTTTCTCACCTCACATAGAAAGCCAATTAGATAAGGGAGTATGGCAAATTTTAGCCAAATACGCTATTTTGAGCGCTTGCATACCCCCGCCTGTCGTGCATCTAAGTACCAAAGATCTTAGTTAAGTCCATGGCAGTCGTGTATATATCCACTTTTTGAGGCGCAGCATCGGTAGCATAATGTTAGTCCAGCGCCAATGGCAAATTCCATTTGACACAGTGGCCACACTAATGTGATTGACATTAGTAGCGTTTTTAGCTCAGTCGGCTAATCTGGCGGTGGCCACTGTGTGTGCGCTGAACCGTGGAGGTATCTACTGTAGGTCCTCTGTTCAATTCGAGTCGTTGCTCTCCTTGTGTTTCAGCTTATGGCTGAAATAGAAGTTACAATATAGCGCACTGTCTTTCGGATGAGACGTTTAATCCGTTGGTCAGTTATGCCTGACTAAGCTGTAAAATTTTAGGAATTAAAAACTGTTTACTGCGAGCAGTGCTACATGTGCGAGGTGTTGTATCGCGATCGTATGGGTTGCGGTGGTAGCGCCAGATCTTCCCCGACATGGGCTGGTACCTCCGACAGATGGTTAGTACCTCCGACAGATGTTTAGTACCCACGACTGGGGGAATCTTATTTTGCTTGGTGTTCTATCATTATCCCTTTTTAAATAAAAACCATTAATCAACACAACACTTTTCCCCATGGTGGGGAAGTGCTAGGCTTAACTGACCCGGGGGGGGGCACACTTGTCGGGGAGGCTGGACCACTCGTCGTGGAATTCATGGCGTTGCCCATGCCCGGTGTACTGCCCAATCACCACCAGAAGGACCCAACTGGATTATAAGTGATCTTCTTCTAGACTTTCTTGGGCTACGTTTGGTTTAACCACTAGTAGCGTTTGGAATTGTTGCCAGACGAAGAATCGGAAGAACACTAAGAAAACAAAACCCAGTCTGCCTGCGGCTGACTGGGTAATGAAAATAATAGCAGTAATAATGCTAATAAATAGCATTATTAATGGCAATAATAATACCCATAATTATAATAGCAATAACAAAAATAATAGCAATATAATAATAAGAATAGTTATATTTCTTTCAAGACCCAACAAAAATAAACCTGTGTAATTAGTTTTCTTGGGCTATCCAGGTCAAATCAACTCTTTCTGTTGTTTTACCTTTTCAAGTTTTAACAGTGATATTTTCTTGAATTGTCTTATATTTTATTCCAAAGTATTTTACAGTGTATTTATATTTAAATTTGTAAGACAGATATTTTGTTTAACTTGTTATTACAATATTTCGTTCACTTTTATTCAATGTACATAATAGTTGAGAATTGTTCTCAATTTTATGCAATTTTTACGACATCTGTTTAAAGCTTTTTATCAATTTCATAAAATTTTCGTGATTTGTTGATTTTGACAGAATAAATAAATGAATAAGTGAATTATAAGAATAACTATAAGGCCTATCTGGTACCTATTTTTGCAGGAGGCTACAACAATCTAGAGATACACATGGCCTTACCAACAACGACAACCCGAGACAATTACTTCAAGTCAGTAGGCAGGGCGATCACATCTATGATGTACCTAATATTGACGAAGAACCACCGAAATACGAATCGTCTATTGGGGCTTATGGAGTAAATCATCCGATCGGAGGAGGCCCATACATTGTCACTAAGCTTGACCATCGATTTAACACTCCTAATACTGTTGCTTTTTACTCAAAATCCGAACCAGTGCCTCACGTCGTCCTCGGTACTCCGTACGTGCGAAATGACTACCTTTGTCCACAGTACACTCCTGAAGACCCGAACGAATATCCTGAGTTACGTGAGAGCAGGGACGTCTCCAGAGGGGGAGCCGTGGGAGCAGCGGCTCCTCACCTTTGTACACAGTGTTAAAATTTTAAAGCTTATTCTTGAGCCAATACAAATTCTTTCCTGGGATCACTTAAAATGAATACTTCTAAACATGTTAATATGCATCAGTACACGTTATACATAGGCCTAATAGAACACATAAGCCTAAGCGTGATTTAAAAAAATCTGAAATCCATAAATCTCAGGCCAGGTCTTTTATGATAGAAATGCGATACTGTGGTTCAATTTTGTTTTTATCCTTTTGCAAGTTTCTTTAAATGTTTGTTTAATAATACTACTACTAATAGTAATAATAATAATAATAAAAATGATGATGATGACGAGAGTAATAATTCATATTATTATTAATAACAATAAAAAGTGAAGAAAATTGTGCTAAATGCGAAAAAAAGTTGTGATTTGTTAATCATAATATCTATAGTTAAAGCCAAGTAAGCTATAATTAGGCCTAAGTTGTCCTGGATATTAAGTAGATCCCTGATAAAAGATCATGAGAAATTTGTTGGCGTTTCATTTTGACTATAATGGTAATGTGATGATGATATAAAAGTGTCATTTCCGGCCATTTCGAGAGGTACTATTTCCTCAAATTTTCTCACCTCAGCCCCAGCCATGGTGGGGCTGAGCTGGTTGTGAAATCACGTTTTTGAAGTACCCCTATGTAAAGTACATACTCAAAGACAATGTTTT
>NW_022742319.1:124209-131870 GCF_011630105.1 Anneissia japonica | reverse complement strand
TATTTCTGGATAAAGAATGTTTTGAGCAGAGGTGGATTCAAGGCACCCCCCCCCCACCCTTCAATTTTTTAAGGAAAAAAAAGGAAAATATATTCAAATTGAAGTGCGAGAGTGTAAATTCCGGCCATCTACAGATGCCCTAATCATGTTGGGGCTGAGGTGGGTGATTCCTCGGTCTGTGAAAGTCCCTCCCTGGTTCACCTCTCTTTCGAATTCCTGGATCTGCCACTACCGTATTGATTTATTATATAATTATTTTTTCGCTTATTTATAATGCGTCTATTGCAATTTTCATTTTTTCCTCTCAAACAGTCCTAAGAACGTTCAGAGTGCCCTACTTCCCAGGGGGGTTCGCCCCCTTGACCCCGCCGGGGGCATACGTAATTCGCATAACGGCTCCCCCCCCCCCTTTCAAAATCCTGGCTACGTCCCTGCGTGAGAGTTTGGCTAATTAGTCGGCTGTTACTCCAAGCGTTTTCTAGTGAGCTCCTCAAACTAGACGCTTGATGTAGCGCTGGCGGTTTATAGCTATAAAACAGTAGCGTATCCAGGCTCGCTGTGCCTTAGCACCCTCCTTTATAAGTTGAAAAAATAAATCTAAATGCCTATTTTTGAATGTTTACAAATATTTTTAGTATTAAAGTACCATTTCCGGTATCTAGAAGTTCAAAATTCTTAATATTTTCCCACCTCATACCCAACTATGATGAGGCTCAGGGGATTTTCCGGCATCTAAAAGTTTCAATAATGTTTTCACCACCTGAGCCCCAACCGGGGCTTAGGTGGATATATATATATATAAAATGCTTAATAATGATAATGATTATTAATAATAATTATGTTTTCAATACTTTCCCCTGTTTGCACTCCTTTCCTTTTCTCTTTATATATAGTTTACCTTAACATGATGTTGGTTATATTGTAACCAAATAATAATAATAATAATAATAATAATAATAATAATAATAATAATAATAATAATAATAATAATAATACTTTTTGTTGTACTGTACCTTTTGTAAATGTGTATTGGTCGAATAAATAAATGAAATGAAATGAATTCCTAACGCTTATTGATGTGCATATTGTAACGAGATTAAGGTTGTTGTACTTGTTTTATTCCTGTGTCCCTCCATACATAAAGCTTAGTCTTTTATTGTGCTTTTTCTGATGTAACATAACACTTTTTAACGTCAATTTTATATTGCTACTTTTAGAACTTTTACATTTTTTAAACTTGAAATTGCATGCAATTTGGCCTCGGCCCACTATATGTGGAATTTAATAAATTTAAAATGAATTAAACATCTCTTTTATTGTGCTTTTTCTGATGTAACATAACACTTTTTAATGTCAATTTCGTATTGCTACTTTTATAACTTTTACATTTTTTAAACTTGAAACTTACATGCAATTTGGCCTCGGGCCACTATATGTGAATTTCGTAAATTTGAAGTGAATTAAACACCTCTTTTATTGTGCTTTTTCTGATGTAACACAACACTTTTAAATGGATCGCTACTTTTAGAACTTTTACATTTTTAAAACTTAAAACTTAGATGCAATTTGGCCTCGGGCCACTATAATATGTGAATTTCGTAAATTTGAAGTGAATTAAACACCTATTTTATTGTGCTTTTTCTGATGTAACACAACACTTTTTAATTTCAATTTTATATTGCTGCTTTTAGAACTTTTACATTTTTAAAAACTTAAAACTTGCATGCAATTTGGCCTCGGGGCACTATATTATGTGGAATTTAACAAATTTTAAATGAATTTTACGTCGCTTTTATTGTACTTTTTCTGATGTAACGTAACACTTTTTAATGTCAATTTTATATTGCTACTTTTAGAACTTTTACATTTTTAAAACTTGAAACTTACATGCAATTTGGCCTTTGGCCACTATATGTGGAATTTAATGAATTTGAAATTAATTAAACATCTCTTTTATTGTGCTTTTTCTGATGTAACTTAACACTTTTTAATGTCAATTTTATATTGCTACTTTTAGAACTTTTACATTTTTTAAGTTTACATGCAAATTTGCCTTGGGCCACTATGTGGAATTTAATAAATTTGAAATGAATTAAACATCTCATTGCTTTTTTCTGAATTAATTTACAGTTTGTGTTACAGTACTCAACTTTTGTACGCTGTTGGGTGAGTAGGAGGCCTATAGCATTGTAATTTCAGCATTAATCCTTAAGCACATATTACAGCATAAACAGAAAGTACCAAGCCAGCAATGGCGCCAGAAATTTGCCGACAAGGAGCCCGACATGTCCGACGGAGGAGTCCGAACCAAGGGGGCCGATAAGAGCCTCGGCCGACGGCCCGGAATAAAACAAATCCCTAATAGAATTCACAGGGACAGTTTTTAATGGCTTAAAATGGGTCAAAATGTGCTTTTAGACCATAAGCCTATTAGGGATTGGCAGTCAAAATAACGTTATTTGGATAGTCAAATTATTATTTTACTTTTTATCTTTGATCCGACGATCTAGTCGTGAGTCGGACAACAGGGTTCCGGGACTGTCCGACAGAGGGAGATTTCTCCTGCTCCCCCTCCCCTGCTGTCGCCACTACTGTACGAAGCATGATTTTGCACTCTACGAACATTATGCCGATACAACACTTATATTCGACGCACAGGCGTGGAACAGAGTTCAATGAAGGTGATACTCTGTTGCCTCGCACTTTTGTAATATTGGTCGCATTTTCTTATGACTGTCGTACTTCGTAATAAAGTCTGTCGCACTTTGTAATAATGGTCGCAACTTTGTAATAACTGTCTGTCACACTTTGTAATAAAATGAACTGTCTCACTTTGTAATAAACTCTGTTGCACTTTGTATTAAAACGCGATCTAGGCCTATGTTATATTTCTATAGATTTTTGATAACTTCTCCTACTACCCAGGGCCGGGATTCTCACCCTGTTTCGTATTATATCATCGTTACGTCGATGGGATGGCTCCAATCTCACTAGACCCCACCCCGGATGTAGTGTGATTGGAGGGTGTCGGGGCCAAATAAGGTTCCAATTTGGTATTTCTCGTATTTCAGATTATCATTATCATTTTATGTCCGCCGATGGGGATATGACTCTAATTTTACTGGGCCCTCAGTCGGTCAGATCATCAACATGGTATGTCGGAGGGAAAAGTAGAAAGAAAAAAGCGAGTGAGAAAAAAAGAACAGCTGATTAGAGAAAACAATTAGATCACAAGGATGCAAAAAATGTGAGTTTTAAGCTGCTTTTTAAAAGTGGCCAACGAAGGAGACTCGCGAATATAATCTGGCAGATCTACCTAGAGTAGGGATGGCAACATGACAAGACCTTTCCCCAAAAGTGCTTGATCCGCGAGTGTTCTTACACAGGTTGTGGAGCGCAGTTTGAGAAAATCGTTTAGGAAGTGTGTGCACAAGCTATGGTGGGGGTCATATACAAGAAGAATCCTAAATATAACGCTGCCTTAAATTACGTCGACTGCAAGCCCATGCAATCAGGGGTGGTGCCAGGATTTGCCCGAAATGGTGTCCGAGGCAGGGCCGCCAAGAGCGGCCGTGGGCCCCGGGGCAGGCCCGCGGGGCCCATCGGTTGGGGGTCTGGGGCCGCCTAGGACCCCCTATGGCCCCAGCGGGATCGAGCCGAGGCAGATCCCTGATGGAGCCGGGGGTAAAAATAAAATACCCAAGGATTTGAACGAAAAACCTGTATAGATAGGCCTAAGACCAAGTCAAAATACCCAAGATCTTGGGTAAATACCCAAGCAGTGGTCACGTTGCAGTATACTCTTTGGCTTTGTGAAAATGAGTACGCCGCGGTACTCATTTTCACAAAGGAATACACTCAGCTGGTTAGCTAACAATATGAAAATTTACATGCACCTGGGAAGAAAGTACGTGCAATGAAATACCATGCTGTGCATGTCCTGTCTCTTATACACATCTAGATGTGTATAAGAGAGCTGCCTACTGATGTACTGTGTATAGCAGCGGGGGACGATGAAGCATAATATTTTATACAGTATATTAATTCTTAGATGGTACCGCTACTGCATTATGGGCACCACTACTGCAGGTGTTGTCATGTTTTATACATTAATCCTTAGATGGGCACCGCTACTGCAGGTGTTGTTATATTTTATATAATTATCCTTAGATGTGCACCGCCACTCTGCATGATGCAAGTTGCAACTGCTTTGCTGCCGCCAACGTTTCCATAGAACTATCGACACCGTCTCTCTCTCTCTCAATATAATAGAAGATACGATACAGTTTTTTTCAAGAAAACTATTAATGGTATTATATTTTGTTTTATTAATAATAATAATTTTGTTTATATTTGTAATAATTTATAGCGCTTATAAATTACTACTTTTGGTCGCACTGGCTAGGCTTATATAGGCCTAGTAGGCCGGCCAGTCTAGGTAGGCCTAGGGCCGTGTTGTTAACTCCTCCTACGCTAGGCTAGCTACCGCCTGGAGTAGGAGGAGGCCCTAGGCTAGCTAGGGCTAGCCCTAGCTAGGCTAGCTAGGGCTAGCTCTGGCGGCTAGGGCTACGCTAAGAGTACACTAGGCCTAGACCTGTAGTAGTATAGTATTCTATGTCCTTGCTAGGGCTACTACTACTGTACTAAAATATGGGCCTACGCTGGAGCCGTAGCGCCTCTTTCTATCTAGGCCTAGACTAGGCAAGTTTTTTGTCTTTACATTGCCATTGAAAGTGGATACGTGACCGTAAATAAATCAGTAAACGATATATCTACGTGAAATAAATAATGCATGCGCAGTCATACTTTAATAAACTTGCATCGTTCACTCATGGAAATTAGCGTCGGCCCAAGCCTACAACGAACGGCACAGATTTCATTAAAAACCTAATTTTGTTTTAATAAAATTAATTTAGTTTCCTACTATAGTATGTAGTTTAATCATTAAATATATTATTAAATCATTGTGTTAACTTTTCAAATAAAAGTGATATTATCAGCTGGAAATATTTTTGTTCTTGTCATTTTACTTGCGTCATTTGAATGAAAAGTAAAGAATATGCGTCTGTTTTCTCTAAGGTATTTAATCATTACGAATAAAGTAAGACAAAACAAATATTTTTAATGTTTTATATTAACAAAAACAACATTGGCAATTAATTTCAATGAAATACCATGCTGTGCATGTCTCTACAAAATGGATGCAAAGAGCTTGTGGAATAAACAGCCTCACTTGTACGTTGTGGTCATGACGTTAGTAGAGTGAAAAGAATACAAATAGGCTTATTTCTAGCTCATTGTCAAAATAATTCAATGATTTATTTAATTATTAAAGTGCATACCACTGTACCAAATTTTATTTGTTTAATAAGAACGGAGAAATTATAATTATCGAACGTCAAACCCTGTCGTAAACTGTTTACAAAAATTCATTCAACCAATTCAGGAATTCCCCATGTTGCTTTGCCGTCGACTCGATCGTGTGTTGTTGAATAATGGGTTTTTTTAAAGAGCAGAAACTTCTTTGTTTGTACAAAAACATGTTTGCTTTGGTCATGTTTTGTAATTTAACATTACTATAAACACTACACGTTTGGGGGATTTGGAAACTTGCCAACAAAAGGGCCTTAGCAAATCAGTGCCATGGTGAGCTTGGGCACCGTGGCTTAGGCTGACGCAAATTTCAATTCCTGAAAGTTTAACCCAACTTGTACATTTAACCAGAAGCAATAAATTTACGTGACCGATAATGCAAGTTAATTGAAGTTTGACTGTGCATGCGCTCTCTATTCTACGTGAACGTATCGTTTCCTGATTTGTTTACGGAGACGTAAATATATCCACTTCCTTTTACATTTGCCTCCTTTCTTTATTGCTGTTGTGCACAATTAGAGAGACTCTTAATGAATAATACCGGGATAGCATGGATGATAATGGTGGTAAGTCATTTAATAATTGCAATTTTATTCTTATTTTTGTCATTGTACCAACCATCATGGCTGACACTCACTTGGCGGCCCTAGTCTAGGCCTAGACGATAGAGGGTAGACGGTATTGCCCTATACCTCCCAAAAAATACATTATGTTGAGTTATAATCTAATAATAAGTTACTATCAGCATCAGCTAAAATAAATCTAAATGTCACATTTTACAATAATTACTGAAATGAACCTTGCACAATTTGCATATTAACTGCGCTCACAGTTTAAAACAACATCAGAAACTCAATGTGCAAAAGTTTCCAAAATGTGCACAACATTGTCATTAAGCTGGCCATGCCATGGCATTGGTACCAACAAGGACAGCAAAATATTTAATTACTTATTAGGCCACCCTACAGTAGATAGGCTAGGCCTAGCCTACAGTATGCTAAAAAGGTTAAGATAAGAGAGCAAATCTCCAATTAAGAGTTTCCTCTGTTGTAAACTAAACTAAATTTGTTGGACATCATCAATATTATTAGGGGCCCCATTTCATTGTACATAATGTACATCTCTGCTGTGGAGCTTTATGCAGTATTTCACCAGAAGCAGAAGAAACTGTATATTAAGGCCTGCGCAGGGAAGATATCCTATATCCTAAAGTCTCACCTAAAACTCTGTCGGCGCATTTCCGAAAATAAAGGCCGATTTCCGCGCAGATTTGGCCGAAAATTAGACTTTGCCCAAATCTTATATAACAAATGCAATTATGCAGCAATTACGATTCCGCACACCTGTTTTCCTACTTAGCAATTTTCCGCTCAAAATTCAGCTGATTTTTTATATTCTCCGTGCAAAAAAAAAACTTTACAGTATTGTCCACTCTGTGACTTAGAAAGTGGGGCCTAGCCTAGACCTATTGCGTGTGTGTTCTATAATTGCTGATGTTTAAAACTGTCAGGGTTCCATTGAATGGAACTATGGTATTATAGTTTATATTATATTTTATACTACAATGTCTTGGCCCCTTGTGCCTAGGGGCCCTGGCACTGCGCCCCGCCCCCGTCAGCGCCCGAGCGTGACACCACTGTTTATTGTGTAATGAATAGTAGAAATTCTCAAAATTTTCAGCATTCATTTTGAAAAGAAGCCCCCCCCCATAAGAGACAGTGCAAAAGTAGCCTCAAAAGAAGCCCATCATCTCGAAAAGAAGCCCATCCAAAGTTCTTAAAAAAAACAAACCCAGAAAACTTTTCATATTTAGTTACATTCTTTCTTGGTTTAGTTTCATTGATATTTTTGATGTAGTAGCAACTACTGCATAAAAAAATGATTAGATACACTTTACCTACCAATGGTGGACCCAGGAATGCAAAATAGAGGGAGGTGGCCTAGGGAGAAACTTCCACAGATGGAGAGATTTTACCACCTCAGCCCAGCCATGTGTTGGGACTGAGATAAGGAATTTCATGGTTATTGCACTTCTAAATTGCCGGAAATGGCAGTCTTAGACTTAAATTTGCATATGATTTTCCTTATTTCTCCATTTTGTTTAGTTTTGAAAATTTAGTGGGCCCTGAGCCAGTATGCCTCTCCCACCTTTTTTGTCTGCCACTGCCTATTGGAAAAAGATAATCTCATTTGTAAATCTATCAATTAATTATTTGTTGTTTGTTTTATCCAAAGGATGAAGACCTAGCATAGTCATGACTGGGGCTATGATAGCAGTGGTGGAGTTC
>NW_022742319.1:93881-119313 GCF_011630105.1 Anneissia japonica | reverse complement strand
AAAAATAAAATACCCAAGGATTTGAACGGAAAACCTATAGCTAAGACCAAGTCAAAATACCCATGATCTTGGGTATACCCAAGCACAGTGGTCACGTACGCAGTATACTCTTTTGCTTTGTGAAAATGAGTACGCCGCGATAGCCTCTCATTTTCACAAAGGAATACACTCAGCTGGTTAGCTAACAATATGAAAATTTACATGCACCTGGGAAGAAAGGTGCAATCACGTTCTGTTGCCTAGCAAACGTCTGACTGTAGCGTGTGGGGGTGTAGGGGGAGGGCGCTAGCCTACGATGTACCGTACTGTGTATCAGCAGCGGGGGACGATGAAGCATAATATTTTATACAGTATATTAATTCTTATAAGATGGGCACCGCACCTGCATTATGGGCACCACTACTGTAGGTGTTGTTATATTTTATACATTAATCCTTAGATGGGCACCGCTACTGCAGGTGTTGTTATATTTTATATAATTATCCTTAGATGTGCACCGCCACTGCATGATGCAAGTTGCAACTGCTTTGCTGCCGCCAACGTTTCCATAGAACTATCGACACCGTCTCTCAATAAAGATACGATACAGTTTTTTCAAGAAAACTATTAATGGTATTATATTTTGTTTTATTAATAATAATAATTTTGTTTATATTTGTAATAATTTATAGCGCTTATAAATTATTACTTTTGGTCGCACTGGCTAGGCTTAGATAGGCCTAGTAGGCCGGCCAGTCTAGGTAGGGCGTGTTGTTAACTCCTACCCTACGCTAGGCTTGCTAGGCCTACCGCATGGAGTAGGAGGAGGCCCTAGCTAGGCTAGCTAGGGCTAGCCCCAGGCTAGCAAGGGCTAGCCCTGGCGGCTAGGCGTAGGGCTAGGCCTACGCTAAGAGTACACAAGGCCTAGACCTGTAGTAGTATAGTATTCTATGTCCTTGCTAGAGCTACTACTACTGTACTAAAATATGGGCCTACGCTGGAGCCGTAGCGCCTCTTTCTATCCTAGGCTAGACTAGGCTAGGCTAGTTTGTGTCTTTACATTGCCATTGGAAGTGGATATATTTACGTGACTGTAAATAAATCAGTAAACTATATATCTACGTGAAATAAATAACGCATGCGCAGTCATACTTTAATAAACTTGCATTGTTCACTCATGGAAATTAGCGTCGGCCCAAGGGCCAAGCCTACAACGAACGGCACAGATTTCATTAAAAGCATAATTTTGTTTTTAATAAACTTAATTTAGTTTCCTACTATAGTATGTAGTTTAATCATTAAATATATTATTAAATCATTGTGTTAACTTTTCAAATAAAAGTGATATTATCAGCTGGAAATATTTTTGTTCTTGTCATTTTACTTGCGTCATTTGAATGAAAAGTAAAGAATATGCGTCTGTTTTCTCTAAGGTATTTAATCATTACGAATAAAGTAAGACAAAACAAATATTTTTAATGTTTTATACTAACAAAAACAACATTGGCAATTAATTTCAATGAAATACCATGCTGTGCATTTTTCTACAAAATGGATGCAAAGAGCTTGTGGAATAAACAGCCTCACTTGTACGTTGTGGTCATGACGTGAGTGAAAAGAATACAAATAGGCTTATTTCCAGCTCATTGTCAAAATAATTCAATGATTTATTTAATGATTAAAGTGCATACTACTGTACCAAATTTTATTTGTTTAATAAGAACGGAGAAATTATAATTATCGAACGTCAAACCCTGTTGTAAACTGTTTACAAAAATTCATTCAACCAATTCAGGAATTCCCCATGTTGCTTTGCCGTCGACTCGATCGTATGTTGTTGAATAATGGGTTTTTTTTATAGACCAGAAACTTCTTTGTTTGTACAAAAACATGTTTGCTTTGGTCAAGTTAATGTAATTTAACATGACTATAAACACTACACGTTTGGGAGATTTGGAAACTTGCCAACAAAAGGGCCTTAGCAAATCAGTGCCGTGGTGAGCTTGGGCACCGTGGCTTAGGCCGACGCAAATTTCAAGTCCTGAAAGTTTAACCCAACTTGTACATTTAACCAGAAGCAATAAATTTACTTCAAAAGAAGCCCATCATCTCGAAAAGAAGCCCATCCAAAGTTCTTAAAAAAAAAAAAAAAAAAAGCAGTTTCATATTTTGTTACATTCTTTCTTGGTTTAGTTTCATTGATATTTTTGATGTAGTAGCAAATTACTGCATAAAAAAATGATTAGATACACTTTACCTACCAGTGGTGGACCCAGGAATGCAAAATAGAGGGAGGCGGCCTAGGGAGAAACTTTCACAGATGGAGAGATTTTACCACCTCAGCCCAGCCATGTGTTGGGATTGAGATAAGGAATTTCATGGTTATTGCACTTCTAAATTGCTGGAAATGGCAGTCTTAGACTTAAATTTGCATATTATTTTCCTTATTTCTCCATTTTGTTTTAATAGTTTTGAAAATTTAGTGGGGCCCTGAGCCAGTATGCCCCTCCCAACTTTTTGTCTGCCACTGCCTATTGGAAAAAGATAATCTCATTTGTAAATCTATCAATTAGTTAGTTGTTGTTTGTTTTATCCAAAGGATGAAGACCTAGCATAGTCATGACTGGGGCTATGATAGCAGTGGTGGAGTTCTCTCCAATGAAGAACTGCTTCATCAGCCTCCCAGCATCATGGGCTAAAGATTTATCACAAGTTCAGGTAAACTGTAGCTTTCTTATTTAATTCTTCAGTGCTAGTAATAAGTTGTAATTTTATCTGTGTTCTCAATTTTATTCAATTTTTTAGTTTTGGGTTTTCTAAGTATGGGCAGATTTAGAAAAAAATCATCCAAAATGCCTCAGAGGTTATTTTCAGGCATCGAGAAAACAAAATGTTGTGAACCCGCTAACCTAGTGTTGTCTCGATCGGCTCCACTTTCGGCTCCCCCCCCACTTTTCAGACAACTCTGGATCCGCGCCTGCTATGTATGATGTTATCTTGTGAATGCACCAATCTTTATTGTGTGCCACCGATTTAAACATGTGTGTTCAAATAAATATTATGCTATATTATATTATATAAGAAAAGTAATTAGTTAAATAAACAAAAAATTATTATTTGCACAGATAACGATTGTTCACAATGGAAATCTGATTATTTGATATAGACTAGAAATCATAAGAATATTAAATTTTAAAACTGTTTATATTCTGTGCCATTGGTAAACAGTGCTTTTATTTTCTACTTTAAAATTTTATTTGTGTAGTTTCCTACATTCCAACTGGAATGGGGTGATAGCAATAAGGCTTATGTAAGCTGGGCAGGAGATATTACAAGGCACAGTGATTCCAGAGATACAGAGGTGATCCAGTTGAATGGCTTATATGGCAACAAGCTTGGACTTTTGCATGGACAGGAGGTGTGTTGGTTCATCATTGTTAATAGTGTTCTGCCAAGTGAAGGTCCCATGTGACAGTCTCCAGTACACCCGGTTATCTGCATCCCTCTTTATCTGGTGGTAACTCCTTCCTTCCTCAATGTCATCTACCATCATCATTCTTCTTCTTCCACTTGGCCTTTTCCCTTTAATTCTTCCTTCTATCACATCTGTAGGTGTGGTTCACATACTTTCTAATTATTAACTTTGTCCGTCCGCTTGATGTTTGCCAAAGCAAAATTGGGATGGTTGCTTTTTATGGGTGTTGCCCTTAGTAGGAATTGTCCAAATGTCGTTTACTTAGATCAGTTTGGTAGTTTTTGAATTGTTTATTGTACTTGATAATGTTTTTTTAGGTTCTTGTGCAGTCAGTGCAGCCTGTGTTGCCGTGTAGCCAAGCAGCAGTTGAGCCTGCGTCATTTGATGATTGGGAAATACTGGTGAGTGAACAATAATAATAATATTAATTGTGGCAATTTGCACGAGCATCACTCATCATAAGCAACGAATGCTCATTCTACTTTACAGTATCAGCAACATAAAGCAGCAATGTTAATGTTATAAGTTATAGGTTTTCAAATTATTCTTAAATGTCTCTATTGAATATGAAAGTATCACAGTTTTCGGTAAACGTAGTGGTAGAAAAACCCATAACTCACAGCTCGTCATTTTGCTGAAGGTCAGCAAAAACATTTCTTTATTTTTCTAAACAACTACAACAACTGCAACAAATTTCTGTATAGAGGTTTGGTTGTAATAGAGCAGTATGTGTGCCAAAATATTTAGCTTTACTAAATGCATCACCCTGTGGCAGAGGCAGATCCATTGAAAAATCTTGGTAGGGGTTGTGCAATGCGCGAAGCAACGACAAAGAGTGAGGGCGGTGGTGCTTGAGATTTTTATTTGGAAATGCTTTAGTCCAAAATTAGTCTTGGAGTACTGTGCACCCCTCTTTCTCTGTTATTTTCTTTTCTCATTTTTTCTATTTTTTTGTGTGTGTATGGTGTTCTAGGAAATATTGGAACATGGCAATTTTCTAAAAGAAGTAAAAAAAATGTTTTTTTTTTATAAATTACATTACATTTTTGTTGTTGGTATTCTAGGAACTAAATGCAAGTTATGTTGAAACCAATCTTCTCAGTCAAGTTCGTGTTATTTGGCCAAACCAAGTTTTGCCAGTTTGGATCGGCAAGAAGATATGTATATTTATTAAAATAAGTAAGTTTTATTCAGCTTTTATTGGCTTTCTTGTCACATTTGAATTTTAAATATAATAGTCTGTCTGGAGTGCCTATCAAACTTAACATGTGCATTTCTAACAAGCAAACGTTGTGACACATAAACGCACATGTTTGCATGGTTTAACACCATCATGTTGTGGGACTGTAACAACAATGTCACAGGATTGGGGTTTAGCCAAAAGGTTTATTGTAAATGGGAATATTATTTTGTTGACAAACAAAAATTGATATTATGGTATCTCTATTAGATATATCATAGGCAGCACATAGCTGAATTAAGATTACAAAATATCTAAAGAAAATGTAAATGAAATTGAGTTAACAAGATAATTTAAAGTATATAAATCACTGCCAAGCCAAACGACAAATAAACAACACATTTTAACAAAAATCACACACTGAACAAAGAACCCGAAGGACAAGTCATAAAATTGAAATTGAAAAGTATGTATTATTGCAGTTTTATTGTTATTGTTATATATTATTAATTATTTATTATTATTATTCAGTAATATTATTTTGCTGTAAAGGTTACTAACCTAACACCGGGTCTTCTCTAGAGTCCAAGAATGAGAGGGTTATAGAAGTTAAATATTTTACACACTCATTATGATTTTAAAGATAATTTTTTTTTCTACGAGTAGTATGTGCAGTACCCATTAGGACAGTCTTTTAATATTCTCTGAGGTTGCTGTTTCCTGGTATTTTGTCGATATTTTTTTATTGTTAATCAAAAAGCCTCTTGTAACATTATATTTATGTATGTTTATTCATTATATATTTCTCTTAACTTCAGGTAGCATTGAGCCAGATGAGAAATGCATTCGTCTGGAACCCTACACAGAGCTGGCTATCATCCCAAAAGCTAGATCGACAAGTTCCCACTCTACAAGCCCGCATACTCCTATAGCATCATCAACTGACAGGGTTACAGCTAGTTCCGGTCTAAGCTTCTCTACTGATTTTAACATACCAAAAACTGTGGGAGAAGGGAGTTGGCCTCTAGCTAACACTGAGAGTCCATCTAGCCTAGCCTCCATAGATGAAAGTATGACATCTGGCTATGTTAGTGATTACAAATCTACAAGGAACTTTCCTCATTACAGAGGCCAAGTTAGTGAAGCATCAGAGAATGTTGACATGAATGAAGAAGACCCAATAACTGATCAGGAACAGGACAGTTCTCTTCCCTGGGCTTATCGTCTGTGGACTTACATAAAATCGTTTGTTTTTACTGAAGACTCTGGAGAGAGCGCTATAGAACAAGGGAAGCTCTCACTAGACAAAGAGAGGCAAAAAGCCATAGCAACAGAGCTACTCAAAGATTGTAATATAGTTGCACGGGTTCATCCATTAGTAGAATCCTATGAAAAGTCCGTGTCAAATAGTAAAAGAATGGAAGGTAATGAAACAGAAGTTACTGAGAACTCTTATTCGCATTTGATGCAACCGACGACTGTGTACCTGTCGTCAAGTGCTGAGGGAGCCCTCATTGATCTGCCAATAGACCCAAGCAGACAGAACAGCTTACCTATCCAAGAATATGTGAGTTTTTATGCAATAATAACCAAGTTGAAATCCCCTAAAGAACGTCAAGAAGAGTTGAGACAAAGACAGAATTCAAATTCAACAAAGATTAGCAAAACCAACCGTGAGAAAACATTGAAAACAACTGATGATGTAAACGTTGAAGGCGTGAACAAAGGCGAGGAGGAACCAATTTCAAAATTACCTGGTATTAACACAGACTATGCTGCTGTGAGGGTGGTTATTAACAGCCAAGATATTCAAATAAGGCAGAGGTCGTCTGGCGAAGTTTCGCCATACATGGTGCTTGATGATGCTAGTCCCTGGACGCTCCAGATCTCCGACCTTCTTCGGCGGCAGCTGAGGCTTGCAGTTACAGCAAAGGTCCTGATTCGACCAATCACTGAATCACCAAGCGTTATGCAAGCTATGACTCTGTATCCATTATACCGTGTGGTATGAAATTCTCTGAAATTGAATTTTCTATCTGATCGCAAGTAGACCCTTTTTAATTCCAGATCAGAGCATTCTATTGAAAATATACAAATTGATAATACAAATTGATATATAAATTTTTTTTTCCATAAACAATTACTATCGATGATTGTTTTTTTTATATATATTAGCAAAGTGAGTTAACACCTGCTGTAATTGAGGGCGCTTTCCACCAGTGGTTGTCTTGTGTTAGCTGTATGATTTGGCCGATACCAATTTGTGGGGGTAGCTCACTCTTGAAGTTTCCCGTTCCAGGTTGTGATGGTAAGATACAATTACTTTATAATAAATATGACAGAGTATAATTGATGGGATGACAATATATGACACAAATGTATATGGTAATAAATAATAGAATAATATAACTCCAAAGTGACAATAACAAGAAGTCAACAAAGTCAATCACAACTATGAGCTATGTGTCTGGCTTAGAGGTGATGTCCTGCTTTCTATACCATAGGCCCCGGTTCAAAACCCGGCTAGTCATTTTTTTTTTTTTTTAGGCAAGACTTTTTTTCTTTCCTTGTTTTGCGTACCTGTTTTTTTAAAGATCATCGGAGGAGGAGCAAATAATTTTGCCAAAAACATTCAGGAGAAAATAAATATAAAATTGTATTGATGAATGTAAAATAGGATGGTTAAAATGCTTCAAATTTATATAATTAGGAAGAAATAATAATACATATTTTATATTTAGAGATTTCAAGGCAGCAGAGGGCATAATAAAAATAAAGAAAAACTTCTTTTTTTTTTTCTGAAATTTCCACTTTTCGTGGCGGCGGGTGCGCTAATTGAACAAAAGTAGCAGGTTCGCTAAACAAGTCATAAAAAATGTCTTGCCTTAGTCTGGTTGCGAGACTCCTTAAATAATCTTCACATTGTTAGTGGGGCGGGTAAAGGCCAACTCAGACAGCGTCGTACGACGCAGGTCAACGCGATTTGTTTTCGCGTCAGGTCTGTGTGAGTTAAACGCAGACGCAATGGTTTGCGTCGGGGGCAGTCGTGATGTAGAATATTAAACATGTTTAATATTTCTCATGACGCCGTAAGACTGTACCCAACAATGAATCGCGTCGGCTTGCATTTTACGACGCTGTCTGAGTTGGCCTTTAGGAACATGTTTATATGTTTGTAGTTAAATCAGGTGGACCCATTCCAAGTTTCTAATTATGACAAAGAATAATTACTATTATTATTGTAATTTTGCACAGTATAATATTCCAACTCCTAGACCATATCATAAGGGCCTGCCGCAGTAATAGCGCTGCACCCAATTACTCACGAATATTTTTGGTTTTTCTCATCAGGTGATCAAGAAGAATTCGTCCTCACAATAAATGCAGAGCAGAATAACTCGGAAGCCAAACAACAAACTTACTTCCTTCTACATCCTTTCATTGCAAAGAAAGTCAAGTGTGCAGTCTGTGAAGTCGCCCTCTGTGATACTATGGCTAGTCTTCCTCCCAGGACTACAAGTCAGATTGACCCTGTAGTGGCTGGATTCAGACTAAGAGATCTTGGGTTGGTACATGTGTATGAACTACCACAAATCATAAAGTTTATTCATTATAAGAATACTATAAAGCACAGGTGGGCAAAAGTGGGGCCAAGCAGTGGTTTTATTGATTTTTATTGCCTGTGAAAATAAATTAACCCTATGTGTGTGGCCTGCCAACCATATTTAACTAGAAAACCCCTTACAATTTTGAGTGCACCCCTCAGTGTTGAATCAGAATATAGAATTCACTTGGCGCTCCGACCCTTTTTTTTATGCCCACCTCTGCTATCAAGTGTGATAATAACACTGTAACATTGGTGTCATACTATAGTATGCACATGTGTTAATGTATTTATTTAGTGCAACATTATAATCTATTCAGAAGAGCCTCAACATTTTGAAAAACGGCCAATATCTATAATGTTATTTTACGAATTCAAAGTTATGCCCATCAACATACTCAACATAAATATATATATGTGAAGACAAGCCAATTACCAGTCACTTCTCGCAAGTCCTGTTTCAGAGATAATGCCAAACATGCTGAAATGTCAACATTTTTGAAATCTATTTTATTACACTAAACTAACCTTTATATATCATGCTATGCTGCTTTTCTCCTCATTTTCAATATTAAAACTAAAATTTTTAACGATTTGGTGTTGATTTCTGCCTCAGAAGTGCCCGAAAAATGATAAACTTTGAAGGCTGATTTCTAAGCTGTATGTTTAAACTCCTGTAACTTCTCAATGAAATGTCGGATTTAAATGATTCATTTACCATTTTATAACTCTCATTTTACTGTTTAACCATGTTTTAATAACTAACAATTTTTGCGACGAGTGACTAGTTTGGCTTGTCTTTGCCACATATATTATCAAGTAACCATAAAATAACTACATGATGGCTTAGTGTAACAAAGACCATCTCTAGAACAAGTCTTGTTATAAAGCTTCAGTCAGATGGTGTTCATAAATGGTAAGAAATTCCACCTTCTCAATGTTCAATGATTTCAAAATAAATCATTTACATCAAGGTGATCTATCTTTTGACATCTTTTCTTCCAGTGGTGTATCAGAGTTGGGCCAATCTGGTCTGAACCACATCAAGACCTCACTAGCTATCAGGCCCCTGTCCCGGCAGGTATGCTCTGGTCTACCTGGTCTTCTTCAGGGTGGTTTGATAATAACAGGGCCAAAAGGCAGTGGGAAGACTACACTAGCTATGGCCCTGTGTCGGGAAGTTATGTCCTGGCCTCAGCTTGTCTATGTTAACGTGTTGGAATGCAAGCCTTTGAAAGGTAATTTGTTTGTAAATGATTGAATTATAATATCCTTTTCTCATTCATGTCTACAATAATGTTTGTGGTATATATTATGTCAATCAGTCATCAAGATTTGTGCGCAAATCCTATGCTATAGGCAGCCTACATTATGTCAAGTAAGAAAAGAAAACTGAAGAAATTGTCCGAATAGTGGATTGGCGATTTCTATATCCTGTGGTTTATTATATGTGGGACATAGCAGGGAGCAAGAATGTGGTGATATGACATGATTTTTAACTATTTCAGTGAAACTTCTTTCTCAGTAAATATTTAAACCTCTTTATGTGCCTTAGTACCTCAAAACTACTCTAGCCATTTATACAATGTAGCATGTGAGGCTCTGTGAACTATGACACCTTAGAAGTGGAGTTGTTTGTAGTTGTGATCCAGAATAACAACCGATAGGACTCGAACCTAGAACCCTGAGATTTGAAGTCCGGCATCAGTTAGTTGTGTCACTCCTATTCAATACTGTATTTGTTGATTTACACTCTCTTAAAGGCAAACGGGTTGAGAGTGTCCGTCGGAGATTAGAGGAAGCTTTCAATGAAGCTGCTTGGAGGCAACCATCTTTGATTCTACTGGATGATCTTGATCAGCTGACAGGGGCCCCTCTAGGGCCAGAGCAAGAGATAGGTCCTGATGCACTGTACAGCATGAGACTAGCTGAAGGTTAGTAACAACAACACACACACTCAACATTATGTGGATTCACCAATCACCGGATAGAACTATAATAGTATAAAGCGTATCATATCAGTTCCTCTCTGCATTTCACATTTCTCCGGCCGTTGGATTAAACCTTAAGAAAAGACATAATATGCTCCTTGGGGGAGAATTTCATAAAATTGCAACAACTAATTGACACATTCTGCTAGGTTGGTCATGTGATATATAGTGGGTACCAGTTGTAAACAGGCAGCGTGAGTGACGCGCGATAATAGGAACATGTGTGGCTTCTTCGGAGTGTTTCTGCTGTAAAACACATATATTTAATGTTGAATAATGTTGGTTGGAATGCCAGTAACTTTACCAAATTGATTGGAAGTTTAAAATTGAGGGTTTTGCCATAATGGTTTGCTAGTGCTCCAAAAGATACTGGTCGCAAATATACAGATTTTTCGAGAAATGCTAGGCCTAGTCCTCTGCATATCTACGGCCTGTTTAGGTATTCACAAGAGTCTTCGATCCGCGATTCTGACAAGCTACAATTTCTAGGCCAGCTAAAGTTTACGAAGGATGACATAAATTCCAAAGCATACAAAGCACATTGAGCATTAGAATAAGTACAGACACTATGTTGAACAATCGTAGTGCCTTTCCTCGCCAGTTATTTCCCACGTTAATTGTCGGCGGTTGTTTTGGCAACCATAACATGCACTTTCCTATACTTTAACACTGATCGCACTTTAAATTCTCCATAGTAATATCCACTATATATCACGAGACTGGCTGTAAACAAGCCTCGCCAAATGTGTCTATTAACACACTGGTGTTCAGATCTACTAGGCACCAATTTGAGTTTTTGATGATCTACAAAATTCCACAATAGCTTGGAAATTGATCAAGTGAAGCTTATCACGTACATAGAGCCCTCAATTTCATATATTTCAAATCTGTATATGAGGCTTTAAATATTAAGTAAAGTTGTTATTCATTAAAACTTAAACTTATTACCCAAAATATATTTTTGGATATTTAAGTATCAAAGTTTTAATTTCTCCACCTTATCTTCTGTTTTTCCCTTTGTCTTTCAAAGATAGAAACTTGATGAAAACGTTAAAAAACCTTTAAATTCCTAATCAAGATTCAGTGGACTCCTAAAAGTCACTAGACTACTTCAAAAAATCAGCAGATGCTGTAAACTAGCCAACAAAGATTTGTAGGCCTACTATTTGCCCAGCTTTACAGTAGAATTATAATACACTTGTATTTACCAGGAGTAGAATAGACACAAAATCATTACGTTGTATATCTGTTCTTATACTATTAAGTGTTGAAAGATTTGATGTCAGCTGAAATCAGGCAAGGCACTAGAGTTTGTGTTCTGGCAACCTGTCTCACCAAGACTTCACTTCACCAAGGCCTAACGTCATCTAGAGGCACACACTTCTTCCAGCACTGGATAGACATTCAGCCAATGGACACGGTGAGTTGTCTCCCCTTAAATTTGTATTTGTTAATTTCTAAAATTCATGGTGTTGCAATTGAAATTAGACAATTATTTTTTCTAAGTAACAGTTTGTTTTGTCCTCTGTTTCCTTTTTCCAAATCTCTGTATAACATATTAATGTAAACTGTAAAAATGTTATTATTTGACTTGATTTGATTCAGCTCTATACAAACACATTTTAAAACATGATTATCATTTTCAAAAAATATTACATCCAATTTCAAATTACTGTTATTGCTCTCATTATTATCACCATCATTAGGTGTATAAATTTAGATGTGTATTAGTTTAATTTGATTGGTTTTCCCCTCTTTAATTTTTTTTTTCATTTACAGACAAAGCGGGAAGAAATGCTGTCATCAATGATTCAATCCAAAATGGAGATTGACCTCCAAAGCCTTGATGAACTTGACCTTTCTGTCTTAGCAATGAAGACCGAGGGATTCGTAGCAAGAGACTTGATGACAGTGCTGGAGAGGGCGATACATGCAGCCTGTAGTCGAGAAATGGTTAATGGAAGTTGGCCGAACAAGGCAAACCAAGGTATGCCGTTATAAATATGTAGAGTTGGGAGCTGGATGCTGGTCACATTGCTATGTCATGATTCTTTAAATGTTTGTCTCTCCCCATCCAAAAGTATGAATTGTTGGGAGACCTGGTAGGATGTGAATAATTTAAAAGGTAGCTGTAGGAGAATAACCGATAACTTGAAGCATCATTGTGCTGAATTGCACATGGGCATAGTTTACGACTATCTAGCTGACTTAAATAGGTGCCTGTAGTAGCAATGGGGTAACCCCCTACACTTCTGAAAGGTACCTTGGGTTCCTTAAATTGCACACAAGCCAGAGAAGACATTGAACATTGTTCTGCCAATAGATCCCTGGATAAGAAGCAGATTCAACCAGCGCTATTGTTAAGAGTGTAGTTAGCAGTGCCCCTGCATTACCGCTTGTAGTCATGCTGAATTATAGATGGCACCAAAAATTCTTTTCAGGGAGCATAAAATAAAAACACTGTGAAATAGGGAAAAGAGCATTCAGTAGTTTGATTGTTACTGTAATGTTATGAAAGACATTTAGAGATGGGAGGGTGCTGTTACTTTCACCATTTACCTTGATTTTTTTTGGTTAATTGTAGTGTAGTTTAAATTTAAAAGAGAGTGTGAGAGATGTATTTGACATTTAGAGGAACAGTTTTTTGTTTATGTTTTTCGATTCCCTCTGGATATGCCACTAATTGCAGACTCAACATATATGGTATAATGGACATTTTATAGCACTATTTGTTTTTTTGGTGTAGATTCATCCAATGAAAACAATGGTATAATCCTGATTGAAGAAGATTTTGAATGTGCAATAAAAAACTACACTCCAGCAACACTACGGGATGTTCCATTACACAATGCAGGGGAGTTGGGGTGGAAAAATGTTGGAGGACTAACAGAAGTCAAAAAGACTTTGATAGAAACTTTACTTTGGCCAGCAAAGGTATATATACTTGGTACAATAGAACATGTTTTTTTTTATGATCCCAAGATTTGAAAACCATTTGTACTATCAGTTATTATAAATTGCATAAATTTATGTAAAAACAGAGTGACGAAGAAAAAAAAGGAAAGAATGAAGGTGATATTTAATATCAGGACAGAAAATAGTATTTGCTGTTTATGCAAAATAAAATTGTATTTTTCTCTCTCTTTTGTGTTAATGCAGTACCCACAGCTTTTTAAAAACTGCCCATTAAGACTGAGGTCTGGTTTATTGCTGTATGGCCCTCCAGGAACAGGAAAGACATTGCTAGGGGGAGCTGTTGCAAAAGAATGTGGCTTGAACTTCATCAGTATAAAGGTAAATTGAAAGAATACATAAGGCAACTATAATTGGCACTAAAAGAATGAATAAAACAGTACATTGTGTATTTCAAAAGTGTTATAGTTAAAACAGGTTTTCATTTTGAGCTCCAGCTTACAATAACCAAGGCCATTTGCTGTCAACATACTGTATATAAGTGAAATTAAATTAACAATATTATTTAGTGTTAATTAGCACAGATAATATTTTCTCAAAAAAATGACTGCCTGTGTGTTGTGAGGTGCCTATGTAGCGTTTCTGCAAAGAAAGGCGCTTTATAAATGACCTGATTGGATTGGAGTATAAAACCTCTCTCATAGTAAGCAATTGTGATATTATTTTCAGTTAATTTATCAAGTTGCTTTACCTCAACCTTTTTAAAAATTGTTTTCCAGGGCCCAGAGTTGTTAAGCAAGTATATTGGGGCGAGTGAGCAGTCTATTCGTGACCTGTTTAGACGTGCTCAAAGTGCAAAACCTTGTATTCTCTTTTTTGATGAGTTTGATGCCCTAGCACCCAGGTATATTGTGATTATGTTTTTTTTTCTAGCAAAATGTTGTTTTTTTTGTGTCTAAGCATTCATCCTGTTAAATTGAAGAATGTTCATATTTCTCAATGCTATACAATTTTATTGTTCGATAGGCGTGGTCATGATAGCACTGGTGTAACGGATAGAGTTGTCAATCAGCTGTTGACTCAGCTAGATGGTGTTGAAGGTTTAGACGGAGTGTATGTAATCGGAGCAACCAGCAGACCTGATCTCATTGATCCTGCCCTGCTACGTCCAGGCCGACTTGATAAATGTCTTAATTGTCCAATTCCAAATAAGGTATACTAGCTTAGCTAGATAATTTAAGGATTTTCGAAATCGTTATGAAACTTTGTAAAAAATACAGGAGCAATTCTGTGGTTACTTATGTTACATTTTGATCAACCAATGTTAATCTGTGCTTTGTAGGATTTAATTTAGTTTTTTTGTATAATGATGTCACCCAAATATGGCCATATCACATTTATTTTCACATCAAATATGTGAGGTCTCACCGCGAAATGAGACGCATGGTTGGTGAAATATTCACCAAAACAGGCCAAAGTCAACATTTTAACAAAATTTTGATTTTAATGTTTTTTGAAAAACTTGGTACTTATATTTTATGATTGTATACTTTGTAAGTGAATTTTCTTGCCAAAACAGTGTTCTATGCACATATTCTGTAATTCTAGTCATATTATTTGTACAGGTTTGAGGCTGATTTTCTCATAACATGGTTCTTATACTCCTAAACTTTAAATGCTCACATCTCTGGATTTACTTATAGTAGGGAAGCCATTCAAAGACCAAATGAAAGCTTATAATGTGATCTACCTCAATAAATAATAATAAATAAACTCAATTTTTGAATTTCTAACCATGAGACTCATTTTGTAGTGGGACCTCACATAGTCAGGACAGTGCTTTACCCAATATTATAAATATTACAATTGAAATTTTAAAAAATCAACAAATGGTTTATGTCACCCTTTAATTTTAATTCACCGACAAAATTTTACTAAATGCTGCGTTTTTTGGGGGTTTTTTTAAACTTTTTTTGCCTTTTTAACATTTAGAGCAAACTTTTTCTATACCTATGGAATGTATATTTTCTTTGTTAATTTTACATAGTAGGATGTGTAATAAAGATCAAAAAAATTGATTGTAATACTGTAATACAATTTTTATTTTTTCCTCATGTCCGTCAACCTAAATATAGGAGCGTGTGGTGCTATGTGTAAGGTGTTGGACTTCTGATTTTGAGGTCAGAAGTTTAAGACCGATGCTCATCGCATTGCTTGTGTCCTTGGGCAAGGCACTTTACTAACGTTTGCCTCTCTCCACCCAGGATTATAAATGGGTACCTGGTAGGATGGTATGGCATTGAATGTATGGGTTGTGCGCATTCAAGCGGCAATGACCAGGGATAATCTCCAGGGAGTAGAGAAAGTTGCAGAATGTGCGGATCTGCCAATTCAATATTAAGTGACCAGGAAAATAATGATGCCAGCGCCTTGTATAATTGATTTTCAAATCTGCGGATTGTGAAAGGCGCTATATAAATTATGGCTCTATAAAAAAATAAATAAATAAATAAACAACTAAACAAACACACACATATTTGTTTATCTATTTATTTATGTAATACCAAACTATGCTAACATAAATTTTTTTTCCTTTCATTGCAGACTGATCAGCGTGATATTCTACATGCGTTGTCTATGAACATGACCCTCGACGATGACATCAACTTTGACAATATTATCGAACATTGCAAGTTCTTCACTGGTGCCGACTTAAAAGCTTTGCTGTATAATGCTCAGCTAGATGCAATCCACTCCCAAATAGCGCCCTCAACCAAACAATTAAGCAGCGAACGTCTCTCACCGCTTCACATGAAGTCGTGTCGCAGTATGGAGGCTGACGAATGGAAACTAACATTCCTAGACAGTGCGTCGTTCGATGATGGAATCACTCTCCAAAATCGCGCTGCTATAAGTAAATCGCAAGTTAGAAAAGCTTCGGTGCCGAGTGATCCGGATGTCGCTTTGAACCCTGTGGTGGAAAGCTCTGGGTCTGATTCAGATTCTGCTAGTTTTATCCGTCTGAGCCAGAGTGAGGAAGAGTACAGTAACTATGGTAACAGTGGTAAAGGCACACCACCAGGAAAGCATACACCAAGTTTAAGGGATATCGCAGCTCTTAGGCTTGAAAGGTCACCTCCGCTTGTTGAGGTTGAAGGTTAGTTAATATTTTTAATAATTTAGTGTGAATGCTCAATGTTTTTTGCCTCTGATATAATTTTGATTTTCATTGTAAGCAAATCTTTTGATGTTTTTAAAGTACCTTTAATGTAAATCCTGAATGTTTAAGGCTTTTAAAAATTTGAATTTAAATATTTTTCATGTTAATACTCTCAATATTTGTCATTGTTCAAAAATTGTTGTAAATATCATTTTAATTCACCATTATGCTGCAGTTTTTTATATCTCAATAAAGAATTGAAATAAAGAATAAAGAATACAGTATATAAATAAGAAATATTTGTTTTTATAATCTGGATTTAGATATGTTGGAGAATATAGACGAAGACCTGTTTGACTTGCAAGGGCTGTATCCAGAGAGAAAACAGGAGCAGAGGCTCATATACATGCCAACATTGCGAGACGGCATCGTGGACATCTGTGCAGAAACGCAGGAGAGAATCGCTAACCAGGTTGCATTAATAAGGAAAAACCACCTAGAGAAAATGTCTGGTTATCTGGTAAATCACACTTTTGTTTATACTAAGTAATAATCAAATTTTCAAATGTTATTGAGGGGGAGGGGCCTTTTACATACAAAAATAAAAAGGGAGAAAAAAATTTAGAAGAGTTAAAGGGAAAATAGAGGGGAAAAAAGGAAGTGTACCCATGAGTTCACTGGTAGAGCCAGTAGTGGGCGAAAGGAGAGCTCGATTATTTTACCACTCGCTAATTATGAACTTTCAATTGATTGACGATGAACACAACGCAATATCCTTGGTGCCGATTTTTTCCAACGATTTCATAAATCAGAATGTCAAAAAGGGCAAAAGACGGAGACCTAAGACGAGTTTTTTTAGTCATTATTACAGAATGTAGTACCCAGCTAGAACAGCTATCCATGCTCAGTGGCGTAAAGCCTATGCGCTCTTGTGCGGCGCTCCGCAGGGCCACTAACGCTTACAGACCCCTTCAATGCCCCCCTAGGGTCTTTGCTCTATATCAACCAGATTCAAAAGGGCTTTGTTGATACATAACAGCATAATGTGTCACGGTCATCGACTGTAGGACATACAAGATAGTATAATACATACTCCAAGTATCGAAATGCATGCCATCGTGCCGGGATTCAATATTTCGACATTAATTATGTCATCATCAGGGACATATGTCGTATTAATTCAGTGCGAGTGGGGTGCCCAGATGGCCAGAACCCCCCCTTCATTTGTTAAATTTAAAAAAAAATTGAGATAAATATTCAAATTTTAAGTCTGAATGAGGGCGTGTTTCCAGGCATTTAGAGGTGCCATAATCATAATTTACTTGGCGACTCTCAGTATAGAATAGACTATAGATCCTTGATTAGACCTTTGCAACGCCTGTGAGTGGAGGGGTGTCTAAGGAATGAGAGTGCCATTTCTGAAAGTCTAGAGGAGCCTATTCTTAAAATGTGTTCACCTCAGCCACAACCATGATTGGGCTGAGGTGTGTGTGGACTACCTATTGCCCCTGAAAAGTCCCTGTACATATGTTTATACTACAGGGAGGAAACAAAGAAGAAAATAATGATGCACCTGAAAGTCATGTGGTCAAAATCAGTCAATCAAATCTTGTGAAAGCTGTCAACTCCATGAAGCCCTCAGTGTCGGCAAAAGAGAGGCAACGATATCAACAAATGTAAGAATTTTTATATGCTAATAATAAAAAAAACAAAAAAAAAACACTGACTTCAAAATGATACTATTTGTTTTATTCTTTGACTATTGTAACATATAAAAATTGATAGCAAGTAGCGGTCTAGACATTCAATTGAGCTCAAATCTTTTACACAAGATCCGTAATAGTGCCCTCTATTTGATTATACACACACAAAAAAAAAAAACATTAAAGATGGATATTTCCGTCTTTAGAGCTCAAAGTGTTAAGGACCAGAATTTTAGTTGATTAATCCACTTGTTGGTATATTCACAAAAATTGTAATAGCGATGGTAGGTATCGCCTGTTGGGGTTATGATGTCATTAAAATATAAATAACAATAATATCAGATGTATTGTCCCATGCAAAATACAAAAAAAAAAATATATATATATATATATATATCATTTTGGAAATCAACTTTTTCATTTTGAAGCAACATAAAAAATATCAATCTGAATATAGAAACTATTGTACGTAAAAATGTTTATCCCATAATTTTGGAGTGAAAAACGATAGAAACACTTCTAGTCAATGGAAATGTTTTATTTTTTTTATAATATAATTATGCCTATATCCAGATTTAAAATCAGGGTACATATTTTTAAAATTCAATAATTCCTATACCCAAGTTAATCACTTGTACTGTACTGCAAAATGAGCAAATTAATTACAAAATTATTTTATTATGATTTTTTTTTGTCATTTTCGGGGACAATACAAATATATAATATTTTTTTTTTTATGTTGATAAAAGTCCAAAAAACACAAGCCCTGAAACCCCAACATTTTCAAATCTATGTTTTTGTTGATTTTTGGGGGGGCATAATTATTTTATTCACTCCCAAGGAGCATGAAAATACCAGTAAAGTGTATAAAAATCTCCTTTCAAGTTTAAAACATTAATTTTGCACATTGCAAGCTTTGATATTAATATTGTTTGTTTGACTTTCCTTCTAGTTGTCAGTATACCTAGTTATTAACAACATAAACATTTTTTTCCTTTTGTAGTTATGAGTCATTTGTGAACTCCAGGGGTGGCAACTTCACAGGACAAGAAGGCATCACTGGTAAACGTGCCACACTTGCCTAATGACCAGCAATGTCAAGATTAAGTTTTTAGCAGTTCCGTCCTCGTATATTGTTTATGTTGTTTGCGATGATACATCCTGCAAAGGACTTCAAGACCCATAACTGCAGGATAACAGAGGCTGTATGGACCTGTAATGCACCGGAGTACCCCCTACTCATCTCAAAAGATGTACAGTACAGAGTTCTTTAAAGTGCACATGAGCCAATTGTGTACACTGGTTTATAATCCTTATCCTAGAAGACTTGGTCGACCACCAGAACCATAGACAAGCATTTACCGTTTGTACCAGTGCTGATATTATGACTGTAGTTTGCAGCTTCCCTGCCTTAACAGCTCGGCCATTCGACTTTTATCTATGACTTTAATAATTCATTAAATCTATGTTGTCATTTTTCGTTGAGAAAAATCCTGACTGAACTTTATAATTTGGAATAATGTACAGTATTAACTAGTAAACCATAGTTACACTCGTAGTACAGTATTTGAAATCCACTCTGAAAAGTGATATTTTCAAAATGTCAATGTCTTAAATATTTGTGTAAAAATTATTATAGTTGGCAAAATGGATGCATATATTTGATAGGATTGCAAGAGTAATGAACAAATATATTTTATGTATGCAAGTAATGTTATTAATGGTTTTAAGAAAGCCCTTAAGACTTGCTTGTTACTTATAGCACTTTGATCCATTCTCTGACACGACTGTCCCCGACACAGACCAATCGTGTCTGCGTGTAAATCGTACAGATCGGGCTGTACTGTGCACGACACTCTTCGAGTTGCCCTTAAGATTGATAGGCTGTGAAGTGGTCCATGTTATGTGTCTGGTCCAAGCATGCTACGAGCTTCAGACTTTGTGTAGTGTTAAATTATTAAAAAGATATAATTTAATGTATCTTAATGATTATCAACAACTAAAAGTACCATGGTTCTTTTTAAGGGTATTAAAACATTATTCTTTGAGGAACAGTGTGACTGTGCAATCATATACACAAATTTTTAAATTATTTTCATAAATGATGAGTGATGTTTACTGAGAAACTGCCCTTGAGTTCAATGACTAAATACAGTATTGTAGAAAAGAAAATTGTTGGTAAAATGTGATATGCTGAAGAAATACAGTTAATAAAAATACAATGAAACATTTTATCCTTTGTAAACAAAGTTGTTTATTTCAAATATTTACAAAATTAAAAATGCTTCTTTACCTGCATAGCCTCCCCATGATATAAGTTTTTTTCTGAAAATTGATAAGTAGGAGTTTGAAACCAATCAAACTTACCAAGCTTTAGTTATCGTGGTAACAAACAATAGCAAGAAATACTGTATTACAATTTATTATTTAATTAATTATTTAATAATTATGCAAATGTACAGTTAGCATATTCATACACATACCAAAAACAAGATTCCATCGCTTTATTGCTATCTTGCATTGTGCCAAATTTTAGTTACCCTGGTAACTAGCACAAAGTTCCTGGTTAGTGAAATATTAATTACGCATATGAGCAATTAGCATATTCACACATATACTCCAAAATACTCAAAAATTTGTTTTTGGTGGTAACAAACAATTTACTACTAACAACAAAAACACTGGAAATAAATTAACATTCGTTGATTTTATGGATTGGCAATTTCTCTCTATTTTTTGTATGTCCTTGTTTTTTACTATGTTGAACCATGTTTGAATGGATGCTAAATACATGAAAAAGAACACAAGTTAGAACCAATGGAAAACAGGCAAAAAAATAAATTGCAAAACTCAAAAATTGTGACTAGGATAGAGCAGTATAAATGCTCAAGGCTATAATAAATAATACCGTAGTGCAGTGTAATGTTTCTCCATGGACTCACATAGCTTTTGCTTTCTTTTTTCTCTTTTTCTTCTTTTTTGACTTAAATTTCTTAGGAATGATTTTAACTTTTTCTATCTTGGCTAACTGGTACTCTATTTTTATGGGCGAGACAGAATTTTTCATGTGCTTCTTTTGCTGTTCACTAAAACTCTCCTCACTTGACCTCTTAACCCCTAAGGGCAGTGGTTCAATATGATCCACTTCCTGATTTTTCTGTGTCTTGGATGATGTCCCTTCATCTCCAGTTTCTCCCTTTTTAGAGGCTGTTCCTTGAACTACTGTTCTGGTAGTAAGTATATCCCTTGGATGATCTATTTTGAGTTTTTCTAGACTAATTTTGCCTTCTTGAAGCCAGGGTAAATTTACTTTGGGTGTTTTCTGTACAATCAGCTCAACAAGTTCCTCAAATACTGAGATTTCACCACTTGTTTTCTGAAAGGAAAAATACAAACAAGCAAATAATGCTAATGGTAATCCTTGGCCATGTGCCTATAAGAATAAAATAAAAAATAACACACATTTTATTTTATCTGTGCACAAGCAACAATACTGTACATTTCAAAGACTGCAAACAGTACAAAAATGTGCACAGATAACTTTAGTTACAATTATTTATTTATTTATTTATTTTTTATTTATTTGGTATAAAATACTCAAAATGCAACAAAGTTTGAAATACTTTTGAGTTTACAATAGGAAAAAATAAACATCAAATCACACACAAAATAAACACCAAACTTTAGGCCAATCAAATCACTTCAATCAATACACATTAATAAATAATTATAAATCTATATACATGAAAATTGTTATTACAAATTGATTATTTAAATATATATGTACAATTACAGACTTAAGAAATTGTTTGTAATATGAGTTAAGAAATATTCAAAATTTACTACATAGAGACAGTGCTGGAGACCGCACTAGTTGGTGGCCCAGCTGGGTGCAGGCCCAACCATTGGTTAGGTGATACCTGGACCAGCTGTCATGGTAAAATCTGTCGGGGAAAATTTTTAGTAAAATCACTTTCTAAGTCCGAGACAGCTAGTTTGAATGTGCCATTTCAGTGATGATGAGAGGTGAAAGCCAAGTATATTCACCTCAGCCCCAGCAAAGGTGGGGCTGAGGTAGGTGTGGCCCATTTGGTGGAGAAATGTTGATGCCACGGCTGCAAAGCTGACCTTAAATCCAATGGCCATGACAGTGTTCAGATTCAGCAATGGTGAAATAATTTCACTGAGTCTGAACAGACATAAAGCCGGTGTCTCTCTCGTGGCACTCAGCGTCAACAGGTGATTGGTCATGTGACTCGGTTTTGTTGAACGACACACAACAACACAACGAAGCAATCCTCTTTCAAGACCTCTTGTAACTTCGTTAATACCAATCAAAATCTGAGATCTAAGCAAACAATTCATAATTACTTTTAGCATCAGAGATGGCTGCTGAAACATGACCTTTAAACTTTCTGGACAGGATATTTCTGCATTTTTCAACTTTGTCATTCTCTTTGATTCATACACTAGCGCCACAAATATATTTAATTTTAAAATTTAATAAATAGTGAAAATAATGGTATTGGATTTTATCATCACCTTAAAAAGTAAATCAAATTTTGGTGAGGTTTTTTAAGCAGTTTTCTCTAAATTATTTTTGGAATATATCGCAGATATAGTCAGGTGTTGTTTAAAACAAATAATAAATGAATGTTTTTCATACATACAACTGGAAAGATTATTCTAATTAAGTGATAGATAAAATTCCAATTCTCACATATGAACATATTTTATTGCATTTCCGTCATTATTTGTAAAATATACACACTATAATTTCCAATTTTGTTAATATTTTACCTTGGGTTTATATTTTGACTACCTTCTTGAATTTTTGTTGCATGCTCACGATTCTTCCGACCCCTTGATTTCATTCTTGCAAGTTTATCTTTTAATGGTTCAAATGTTCTGAAGTAAAACATATCAATTGGATTAGATGTTAATGTATGGCATTTAGTATTTTTTCAGATACCGAGATGATTCAACAAATACTATATTCAAGGTCTTCATTCAGATTCAGATAAAAAAAATTACAGACAGCCAAAGGCTGTATATGAATGTATTACAAAAATAGCTATACAGTTAAAAAACACCAAAATTTAAGAAATTCACAACACAAAGAAAAAAAAACCAGGGATAAGAAGCACAGCACCAGACATAAAACCAAATTAAAATGAAAAAAAAAAGGAAGAGTTAAAAAATGCATGTAAAAAACACATGAATTAAAATTGAATAAAAGATTACAAACACAATTTACGTAGACAGCCAAATTCTTTTTTCTTTTTTTTTTTTGGGGTGGGGGGAACTTTGAGCCAGCCAAACACAAGAATTACCACATGGGCCAATAAGAAGGTCCAAGGTTGCCATGAGTATCAGGCAAGATAATAAAATATAAATATTTTTACAAAACGGAACTAACTGGAACCAAGCAAACGTGTCATATACGGTATAGCAGAGTTACAAAATCTATTTGTTCTACATTTTGGAACCTGCAGGTTATTAGAGTTACAGAGGTTACGACCATGTCGTGAAATATTAGACGGAGGTTATACATACAGTGTAAATAACGTAAGACTATTTTATACCTTATTTGGCGAAGTTATTGTTTTAAAGATCGTCAGAGGAGGGCAGAAAAAAATAAAAATTTTGTTTTCTTATTTAGGAAATAAGTTTTGTCAAAAACGGAGAAAATGAAAATACAAATGTTACAGGGTAGCAACAGGCTAGTTGAATGTTTTAAATTTATATAATTAGGATCAAAATATACATATCTTATTTTTGGAGATCTCAAGGCAGTGGCAGATGTCATAAAAATAAAAACTTTTTCTGAAAATTCCATTATTTTTTGTGGTTTTGGGTGTGCTAATTGCTCAAAAATAAATTTTATTTTTATTTGAATAAGGTATAAAAAAGGGTTTTGCTTAATTATTATTGCTATGAGATATGTTTTGGTTTGTTTCCTTGTTCTTTGTCCAAAATTAAATAACATTCGTAATTTGGAGATTTTGACAGGGAAAAAAACAAGCTTTTCATCTCAAAAATTGCAAAAATCATTGTTCCAAATCATTGACGCAAATAAATAAAATTACGAACTAATTCCAAACATTTATAAAGAAAACTGGTTATGAATTAATAAGTGGTTTTATTATTTATATAATTACCCTGTATCAAAATCACATTTTTAAATTCAATAATTCTATGCTCAAGTTAATTTTGTATGTTCCTGCAAAATTAGTAAGTTAATTCTTTTTTATAAATTTTAGGGGGCAATATATCTTAAAAAACACAGAATAAAAAATAAAAACTTTTGATTGAACAATGTGCATTTCTAGACTATACATTTACCTTTGAATGGCATTCAGTATATCTTGTGTTCCTCCCTTTTCCAGCAAAGGCCTATAGGGTTTTCAGGAAAAAAAAAATATATATATATATAATATACGTAATGATGGCTTATATTTATAATTGTCTGCAATCCCTAGTCTCCGGAACTTGCGGGAGTCTCCCGGAAATCAGGACGGCCTCCTGTTGAGAAACCAAATCAGATTGAAAGCAACTGATATTCACATTTTTTGCACATTTTATAGCGGAACAGCATTGTGCTAGATTTCTCTCAATCTCAGGATACTAATAAATAGCACAAGATGCGACAAGACCTCAGAAAATACTGTAGGCCTAGGCCGAGTTTAGCCTGTAGGCTATATTATAGGGCCTAGGCATAGGCCTACAGGAAAATGAATCAGAATTAATGCCGAATGGACAACTTATGAATAAAGTGATAAAACGCTAGACGCTTGCTAATCAAGCACTAACAAGAAGAGTTCCCCAAAGTAAGCCTATGATAGATCTAGGGCCTAGCTTAGGCTTAAGTTAAGGTCCAGGCTCAGCCCATTTAGATTATGCCTGTCCTAAAGGCCTAGCTGTAGATGATAGGTTTCCTCCATGGTTGGCCTGCTGTTGTATGTAGTTTGACCTAGCTAGGCCTGGGCTTTCCCAGCTCGGCCCTAGGTCAGCTTTGTTGAATTACCATTCTACGGGGTAGGGTGTACATAGAGTACTTTTTAGGGACACGATGTTGTTGTCGTCTACCATCATCAGCAGGTGTAGAGTCGTTTCAGCCTGGGGGTCTATTCGGCCCAGGTCGTTTCGGCCCTGAGTCGTTTTGGTATTTTTAATTTTCACGCATTTTTCGGCTGTGGTGTATAGAGCGCCGAGGTGCGGCCGCGAATAATAATTTAATAGAACAAGGTGGCTATATAAAGCATGCAGTATACCGTTTGTTAAACATCAAACTTAGGTATATTACTGGAACATTATCAGATATTAACAATTCTTTTCAGTTATAGTATTTTATTATTATTAGGTCTATTATTATTATTATTATTGTTATTGATTTGTTATTATTATTATTATTATTAATATTATTA
>NW_022742319.1:93057-93516 GCF_011630105.1 Anneissia japonica | reverse complement strand
GGGGGTGCAGAGGGTGCGATCACAACCCCCTAAATTGTAATAAGAAAAATAATTGCATTATATTGTTGATATGAATTATTGGTAGGATTTTTAAGGTACGTGAGAATGCAATTTCCGGGCACCCAGATTTCCATATTCTCAAAATATTCGCATCTCAGCCCCAACCCATGGGCGCAGATCATGGGGAAGGGTAAACGTCCAGGGGTAGCGCCAAGATTTGCCCGACGCGTCCGAGGTCTCCGACGGGGGAGGGGCCGATGTCCTCGATGAGGGGGAAAATTTCCCTGACGAGAACAAATTGGGCGTGGTCGGGCGTCGATTTAAATGCCTCGAAAGTGGTTTAGGGGGCTTATTTAATCGATTTTAGAGTCTACTATATGTACAAAATACTTAATTTTTTTTTCTCCCCGAAGAATTGTGGTTTCTCTTGTCCGACCTGGGGGAGGGGCATCTCTCCCC
>NW_022742319.1:73964-93022 GCF_011630105.1 Anneissia japonica | reverse complement strand
CTGGTGCCACCCCTGTAAACGTCCCCTCACATATTTATTAAGGGGGAAGGGTTGATCCCCTCAAGTCACTTTTCGTGAGTCAAGAAGATATTTGAAAATTGTTGACATAAATGCATATATGACCCAGGTTTTAACGAAAGAGCGCTGTACAGCCAGATGACATCTTCTTTTATAGCAAGGTACCTGTATCTCTGCCCGCAGACATCTGAATTACCTATAATACTCGACTCGAGTGCGCGTGCCTTCATTATAATTTGAGAAGTATGAGAAAAGCATGCAAAGATATAAGATTGGGTTTCGGCACATGAAGTAGTATTTTCTAGGGTACATCACAGCGATTAAGAATTCGATCGATGATGATGAATATACTATATTATAAGAGTGTCATCCAGCAATCTCCACGTAGGATTTCTCCAAATTTTACCACCTCAGCCCCAAATGTGGTGGAGCTGAGAGATGTATGGACTCACAGTTTTGAAGTAGGCCTAAGTAAAGTAAATACATCAAAAGACAATGTTAAGTTTTATTTTCTATGGTAATGTATATCACACATAGCCATTTGTGATGTACATCAAGCAGGAAACAGTACTGTTCCCTGCTTTTGACCATATAATGGTGATGTGATGATGAATTTTACTATACAAAAGTGTCATTTTTGACCATCTACAGGTAGGCCTATTTGCACGCACCCCCCTACCGCCAAATCCTGCATCAGGCCCAGTATTCGATATATGTAATTCTTATTAAATGAGAACATAGGTAGTGATGTGTTTGCTTTGACTATGACTATGTTCTTCAGCCCTTCCTCAGTCTGGTAGGCCTATGTAAATATAACGTTGTCTTCTCTTCAGTCAAACAAATTAATGGGGACCTCCCCCGGGAAAATTTTGATTCCTAGATGGCCGGAATAAGCTTTCCCGAGTCTTTTTAATGACCTTTAAGTTCTTCAAAATTCAAGGTTTTTCTCCTCTTGAAAAAGATCAGGTAATTTTATCTCATTCTTCAGCCCTCTTTTATAGAGAAAACATCAAAGACATATATGTGAGTGGATTTCCCGCACGATTAAAAATAGTGGGGACTGGGGCTTGGTCTAACTTCGAAAGGTCATTCCATTCATATATTCGACATTGTGTTCAATGTCAAATATATGAAAGACGTAGGCTGCCGGCACCTTGACCTCTGACGATTAGTGCCAACAAGTTTTCACAAAAACGTTATGCAATATAATGAAAAAAAGATTATTATTATTATTGTTTATTTTCGGTAAATATTTCAGCCGCTACAAATTTCTTTCCCATTCTTCTTTCTTCTTATGCTTCTTCCATATTTTCGTTTAACTTTAATTTATTTTACTAAATACATTTACGCATAATACGTATATAAATGTATATAAATATATCATTAGCCTACGATACATAATTACATATATTAACTGTACTCTAGAACTGGGCCTGTGTATACATCGTGTCTGTATATTTAACATATTTCAATATTTTTGCTTTATTTAAATATTATCAAATATTATCATAAACTTTACGATTACATTATTTCATATAATACATTTTTCAATATCTAAACAATTTTAATTAATTTTACGTGTATAAGATCAATAAAAGTGGACATCCATAGTAACAATCCTCCTAACAATGTAAAACATTTTAAATCTTCTAAACTTTGTATAGCCGGAGTTAGTTTGAACCTAGGCAAACCTTGCTAAAAAGTACACTTTCTCCATCAAAAGGCTTTTGAATGGAATCGAAGCAAGAACTCCTGCAGACCAAGCAGTACCGTTACGATTTTTAATCATGCGGGAAATCCACTCACGTACGAAGTTTATCCACCACAGCTTATAGAGGGCGTTTTGTCGTCGATCGGAATTAAGAGCCTGAGTGGACGAGATCATTCACCATCCACATGGCCTTGGATTGGATTGGATTGGATAGAGGCGTTTTATCACCTGATGGATGGAAGTTAATCGTCACTCTGGGCCTATCTACCGCTAGGCTGGGTTGATATAGGAGGTAAGCTTTTATGTTTATGAATTATTATGGTACTACTAGGCTTAAGTAATACCATGGTAATACTAATACTACCATATTGGATATTTTTGACTTACGACTGAAGTGAAATGTGTTCTGATCATCCGAAAAGCTGGCTTGGCTAGGCCTAGGCTCTTGCTCATTCCAGGACACACGTCATCGATCAGCAGAAGATGCTGTGCGGTAATATACTACACTAGGCCCTAGGGCTGATAAGTAAGTCTTGCTCCTTGGGGTATTCCTCCTTGGCCTAGGTAGTTAAATGGGCCTAGCCTACGTGGCATTAATAATATAATGCGATAATACTTGGTCGTTATTTTTCCCTTTTCTCTCGTTCTCAATTTGTAGAATTGCTCTCTTCAGGGAGATGACGTAGCGTATGTATGGCCTAAACAATTTGTATGTTTTACATCTTCCTTCTTACTTAGCTAGTCCTACCTATTCTATAGGCCTACAGCCTAGGCCTATTTATTTATTTATTTATTTCAAAATATCCACAAATCACAGTAAAAACGGAATTGCTTGGGATTTACGTAAAGCATAATTACAAGAAAAGACAATCAGAGCCCAGCCTATTAGTTATTACTATTGTTTTCTAATTCTATTTTTTATTAAATATCAGCACCTTCATTCCTGGTTAAAAATATGAAAAGGTGATTAAGGCGGCCTATGCCTAGTTGTAGCCTAATCATATTAAAAAAAATATTAAATTAGGCCAAGACCAGGCCTAGAGAACAAGTAAAAAAAAAATTAAGTTAGGCCTAGGCTAGGCCCTTTAATTCCTTGAGCCAACTATCCAAATGCTAATAACGCCAAAAATGTGTCGTCTTCCTTCATTTATTTCATATTGAGTTGATTGAAATGAGAAACAAGCAGTTTTTTTTTTAATATACCAAGTATTATTACTTTTGTACTATTTCTCTAATCTGTTTGCATGAAGTTGGCTTGTGGGAATTCACTCACAAAACAGGAATCTGAAACAAAGTGGAAATTTGTATTCCTATATAAAGCTGGAACAAGGAAATATGATAAAAAATATAGACATAATTAAAGCTTCATGCCAACAAGGCCTATTTCACATTAATACCCTGGTCATTATCAAGCGCATAATCAAACACATACTCGGCTCCCTAAGCAGATTTCCATTGTAGAAGCTAGTAATCAGTGCAAGTGTTCGAACCTATGGGTACTGTAGGCCTAAAGTGCTTTTTCCAAGAACAAACAAAATGCACAGGGAGCAAGGGATTAAATACCTCTGACCTCAAGGTCAATCACACTCTGGACCTCCAATATACTGTACTGCAAGGCCACAGAAATGTTTAACAAAAATGAATTCAGTACAGGTCATCCTCCAATTGAAGACCACTTTTTTGTGGTTCCAATTTCACAAGTGACTTTTATCTTTATTATTCTAATTAGAGATCAAAGGGCTAAAATGGTCTTTAATTGGAGGGAGACCTGTAGTAGGATGATGGACTAATTTGTTCTTTTTTCAGAAGGCTAAATGAGTTCGTCAGCTATGGCAACCAGAAGGAAACGAAAAACAGTGGAGGAAAATGAGGTACCAAGACCAGCAAAAGTTCCGCATAGAAGTGTATGTAAAACATTGATTGATTATAGATAGTTTGATTGATTCATGAACTGATTTTATAGTAGTTATTTAATTTTGTAAGTGGTGACAGAATTGGCGTATACAGGAGTCTTGGAAATGGGGGCTGATGGGAGGAAAGGTGGAGTGGGCGCCTCGATGAATAAGTGAGGGGACGCTAGTTCGAAAAATAACGTGATATGATGTAATTTTCAGTAGAAAGCTTGGGGTGTGAGCTTTTTAACCCCCCTCCCCCAACCTTTAGATGTGCCACTGGTTGGTGATGGCATAAAAAATTGTCAAATTGTTTATTTTTTGTGACAAAATAACTGAGTAGGATTTAGCTATAGCATTGGAAACAAGCATTTTATTCACCAAGCTGTAGTTCCACTCTATATGTATGTGTATTTTTTTATGTAATATCTTTATGTTTGGCTTGATATAGAGTTGCTGTAGACCGGCCATCACTGCAGGGTCAGCAGAATCAGAAGCAGAGAAAGCAAGATGGGATTTCTACCCTATCGATCTTGAAAGTGCTAGGTCAGGAAATCATGGTAAGAAATATTAATCATGAGGAATATCACATTTGTGGGATAATGCTTAGAAAATGTGGTGTTTTTTTAACCAAAGCAGGACTGACCAAGCAAGAGTAAAAACAATATCTAGGGTCAACTTTTTTTTTTTTTTTTTTTTTGACAAAAATATGTTTTTCTACTATTAGGTACTGTAGACCCCAAATATTGTAGATTTTTGTATTTTTTTAACAATGATAATTTTTTTCTTGTTTACTTGTCTTTGATTCGTCTGATCCTCCTGTATATAGACGCTAAGCAAAACGATACTTATGAGCCTCTAGAAAAAGCAGGCTAAAATATTTTAAATTTAACATAGGGTGCAAATTTAAGCAAGTGGTCAGCCAAATTCTCTTCAATTGCAGACTTAAGCATGTTAATTGAGTTAGAATTTATACATTGTAATTCGACAAAGAATTCCACAGCTGCACTAACCTAAATGAATAGGCACAACTTCTCAGTTGCGTTCTACAGTACTGATGTTTGATCATAAATGAGTGACCTAATTATAATGCCTTTATCAAACTCAAAAAATAAATCAGCAGAAACCCTTTCAATTACACGCACAATCTTAAAAAGTCTGTAACATATCAGTTCTCTGTCTACAGAACGCTATCTTAGGAGATTCATAACTCGTAAGTCTGTCTTCATACGGAAGATCCCTGACCTCCAAAAACATTTTACAGTAGTACCACATTGCTGTACTTTCAGTTTCTCTAAGAAATCTTCCTCTCTCTTGAAGATTGGGTTATAAATAACATTGCAACATTCAAGAGTTGGTCTCACAATAGACTTATTTTATATAATCTCAACTGACATATTGGATTGTTTCTACCATAGTGAACAATGGGCTTTAACTATCATACAACAAATATATGATAAATAAAAAAATATATAATGGGCAACGCAATGTTATTGGGAAGGAGATGACGACAATTTCATTTTTTATCTTATTAACATGAATGAAAACAAACATGACAAAGACAACAAAGATAATACCACATTTATATATAGTGCATTGTGGATTTCAGATCCCTCTTTATTTGATTTTTTCCAGGACCAAGACCTGTACGAGTATATGCCGATGGGATTTTTGACCTCTTCCATGCAGGACATGCCAGAATGCTAGAGCAAGCCAAGAATATCTTTCCACCTGAAGTCTACCTTATAGTTGGAGGTACCAAAAAAAAAAACTTATTGTTATTCTCCTTACCCTGCCTTCCTAGTGTGTAATACATGAAATCGTATGGTGTTTTTTGTGTAAGAAACAAATGTTTAAGGCCTGTTTATAATAGCAACGATAACGATAAAAAGTTAAAAAGCAATTCTTCATATAGAAAATAAAAGAAATAAAAGAACTTTTTACACTAGAAAGATTCAATAACGATTTATCATATATACGATAAAAGAATATATTAATTTTTATTCATAGTGTGTAGTGATAAACTAACACATTGTATGAAAGGACAAACTGTAATGAACGAATGGGAACGTTATGAAGGTTTGCGGAACTGTCGGTATGTTGATGAAGTTGTAGAAGACGCTCCATGGATAGTTACACCAGACTTTCTAGAACTCCACAAGGTAAGTACTTGATTATATTAGTCAGATTTTTTCTCCACAGTAAAAACTTAAATCAATGTCATTCATTGTCCATGAAGTTCAGTAGTTTACTACTTTAAATATAGCCCTTCATGCAATGTAACATAACCTATATAATTTTATACCTTTTTATATATGTTTGTTATAATTGTTTTGTCCAATGCAATGATTGTTTCCACTGTATATTTTCTTTTTGGACAATAACACCTGAATTGAATTACTTAAGTCCTAAGAGTGAATCACCTTGACCTTGTATTCCACAGATTGACTTTGTAGCCCATGATGATATACCTTATGGAGCAAAGGGGGGAATCGATGATGTCTACAAAGATATCAAAGCAGCTGGCAAGTTTGTAGCAACCCAGCGAACGGAGGGGGTGTCGACATCGGATATAATAGCACGACTAGTAAAGAATTATGACCAGTTTGTGAGAAGAAATCTTGCCAGAGGGTACACTGCCAAAGAATTGAATGTCAGTTTCTTTAATGTAAGTAGATCTAAAAATATAATATCAGAATATGTATAATTTCTTTTTTCATGATTTTGAATTTTTCATTTGAGAAGAATTTATTTTATGCAACATCATACATGGTGTGTATATTGTCTGTTCTCTATTTTATTCACTTTTATTTTTTAAACAGTGCCAATTATAAAGACCACATATGCTGTTATTCATCATCATCCTATAAAGTGCATAAACCTTGTATTAGTATATTAAAGACAATACAAATTTCTTTATTGTTGAAACAAAAGGAAATAACATAATCTCAAGACTGCCAGTACAATACAATATTAAATTATCTTAAATACTTTACATTGTAATCTCATATCCCAGCATTGTAGAACAAGTACTTGTTGTAACAGTCCATGTGCGCATTCACCGTCCTCGTTCTGCCACTCCTAACAATAAACACAACGTTGGTCAATTATATACGCTTGAAAAAATTAAAGGATGTCATATATGCTGACCTTGAATATATTGATAGATGGTGATAGATTTCCTTTGTAAGACTGAGATAGGCAAACTCAAGGTGGAGGGAGGGTCACCCCTTCCCCCACTTGCAAATTACGAAAATGTGGGGGAAAAAGTAAAAGTTGGAAAGTGCAATTTCCAGCCATCTAGAGTTGCAATGACCATAAATGTTCATCCCTCATTCTCAACCGTGGTTGGGAATAAGGTGGTCTAAACCTTCCATCTGTGAAAGTCCTTCCCCAGACTTCCCTCTATTTTGAATTCTTGGATCAACCACTTTGTCAATTTGGATGGATGTACAATGTTAGCTTTTCAGCATAAATCAAAAAGTCCAAAGTAACAATCAACCACATGACCTGTATCGCATGCATGATAACATTCTTCCCTGTACGATAACCTTGAAGATTAACTGTCAACCTGAACTAAAACTTGACAATAAAATTATATACTTATATAATACTGAATATGTTTTTTAACATTGAAGTATAAATTATTTTCTATGCTAATTAAAAAGGTGTACACAGTACGTATGTTTGCAGTTTCTATTCTTTGCAATAAAAATGTTATTTTTACAAATCATGTATGTGTGGATTGTTCAAAGCAAATTTGATCATTGTTCAAGAGAGTTTTCTTATATCCTATTTTAAAAGAATTGATGTATTTTTGGGATTTCAAAAAAAAACCAAAAAAAAAACCAGTCTGTTCATTGCTTGTCTTTGACTTTGCAGAAGAGAAAAATTTATTGTTATCATTATTTGTATGAATTAATGTTTGTTCACAGTACAGGTCTTTGATAACACAGGAAATAATTGAGGTCCAAAGGTCACTTGATGTCATTGAATTCATGTTGATTAGATGGCTATCAGGGAGTGTTCATCATTGTGGCCTCAACGACAACATCACTCAACAATGACAGAATTTCACTTCCTTGTTTCTATCATGGAGGTATATTTTTATACCTCCATGTTTCTACCATGTGCATGCTTTATATTTATGAAGCAGAAGATCACTAATTACAATTATATCAGAGTCTGCTCTATAACATTGTCTAAATGCAAAACATATAGGTTGCGTTCTCACATGGCAGCTAACGGTTAGCAGGATCCGGGTCCTGCTAACCGTTAGTCGCTGTGCGTATATACAGTATGAGCAAATCCTGATCTTGATACCAAGAGTATGATGATTGAATCACTAACCAATAGGAAACTGGAAATTGTAAATGCGTACATGTGATTGGTTATGATAGAAACGCGCTCAACTTGCTAACTGATAGCGCTTGCTAACCATTAGTATCCGGTTAACGCTAACCGATCAGGCGTTCTCACACAGGTGCTAACGGTTAGCTCCCGATCCGCATACTAGGACTCTCGTGAGAACCTGACCTCAATAAAGATACCGATTATTATAACAACAAATATAACATATAAACTTTGAGTACTTTCTAAGCACTATATAAATTGTATTTATTTTTATTATTATTATTATTATTGTTGTTATTATTATATTATGTGATATTAATATAAAATATTATGTCAAATCCTTTCATCCCAATGGTGGATCCAAAAAAAAGAATTACAGTAGTGTGAGACCAGAGAGGGACTTTCACAGTGGAGGGTCTAAACTACCAAACTCTAGGTTGCAGGAAATAGAACTCTTAAACTTGAATGTGAAATAATTGTCTTATTTTCTCCTTTTTTGAAAAATTTAGGTGGGGGGTGGGCCAGCTTCACCCTCCCCTCCCCAGATTCCACCACTGCATCCCACCTGCGAAAATTAATTATGTGGGACTGAATATGTATAGATACTGAGAAAATATAGTTCTGCTTTGTGTAAACCAGTGAAAGTACAGTATTAGATTATCAACACAAAATTTCTTAATTAGGAAAACAAAAAAAATGAACATTATTATTAAAAGTATGGTGCCAATTGCAACAATTTAATATTCTTTTTATTTTAGACACAAAACAATAATACAAATATATTTAATTATAATAGTAATAATATTGATTAGAATAATAATAATAATAATAATAATAATAATACTGTAATAATAATAATAATAATAATAATGTCAATGATAATGATTTCTCAATGATGATGATTTCTCAATGTATTCAAATACCCTACTTTTGTTTTCTCAGAAAACCAAAATCAACATGCAAGAAAAATTCGACCAAACGAAGAAAAAGATGAAAGATGTGAAAACGATGTCAAAAGATTTGATGAACAAAGGACGAGACAAATCATTTGAGATTATCAACAGGTGGGATGAGCGATCAAGGGAGATCATCGGTAGCTTCCTTGATCTGTTTGGGAGTGAGGGCGCACTAGTAAGTAATGACTTTCATTCTGTATAATTGTTTATAAAAAAAATATGACTAGAAAAAAAAAAACATTTGACCATAGATTTATTATAATGGAGTCGAATAGCTGATCCCAGGGTTCAATTCCAGTCAGTGTTGCAAGACTTTTTCTCAGGACTAAAACAACTCTATTCCCTAAGATTTAGTTTGTGTAAATCATCATGTGTGTGTGTATGTTGGTCTTGTGAAAGGGATTTTCACCTACAAGTAGGACAGTGTGTGATATATTCGCTATAGACAATCCTTTGTGCATGTGTTCTGTGCCTAAATAAATAAATAAAATATAAATAATATATATAAATAGAATATACAAATAAATTGTAAATAAATAAAATATATAAATAAAATAAATTAATGAAATATATAATAAAATAAATAAAATATAAGATTTTGGTCATTTATACTTCAGCGACACAATTTATTTTTTTCTAATTAATTATTTCAAAGTGTTTTATTCCCTTGAATTACTGCTCTAATCATTTCTACATGTTTCATGTTGATGAATAATTTGAATTTGAACACTGTATGTGAATCTGATCAAGCAATTTTCTTCTCACAGAATCGAGCTCTCATAGATGGAAGGACGATCATCCAACGAGCCATATCCCCACCCAGTAGTCCGACCCGTGCATCATCCGCCGCCTCGTACGGCAGTGATGAGAATGATGGTGAAGAAGAACAGGATGAAGTAGTGAACCATAGAGATAGCATCCAAGTAGATGAGTACAGTGATGATGACCTTCCATAATATAGAGTATTTTAATATAGAATAAATTTAAGTCACAAAGCAAACAATAAAGAAAGCAAATTAATACTAGAGTCAGGTAATATAAGTATCACGTAAGCTGGACACTCACTGCATTGTAGGTCGGTTGTACGACCGTCGGTCAATGAATAATGAATCCAACTCCGCTGCCTGTAACAATGCGGTGCCGTCTGCTGATAGTTAGTGGCAGCTTAAACGGATCATCTTTAACGCGTTGGCTGCCCGCGACAAGTATACCCACCGACAGGTGTTGCTGAGGGCACCAGGGACAAGTGTACTCGTCAAAATCGAGGTAACATTCTAGCATGTGTAACTTCTTTGTAATAAATTGTAGAACCACAGAATCAGCGGCTGGTAGTTTGGGGTAAATACACCTAGAAGATAACGTACAAATGAAGTATGTATGTTTGTTGTGTTATGTTGCCGGTAGTACACTTGAGCGGCACAAGTGGGGGCGCCCTTTGAACATATATACCAACCCGTGCAAAAAGCGGACAAGATAACTCACACTTGGCATGGTCAATAAAAAGTGCTATCACAGTGCCGCCTACGAGTTCACTCGTCCCCTAATATTTTCCCGCCAATTTATTAGACACATCATTTTGATGACATATGACTAGATAAAATTTCCAAAAAGTATGTTTGTGCATGTAAACTTGTTTTGGCACACGGGAAGGAACCTTACAAAAAAGGTCTGGCAGTGAACGTGTTAATACCGATCTGTTGCGCGAGCATCGTAGCATTGCGTTGTCTTTAGAATTGCATCAGGTGCAGTGAGTGGCCAGCTTTATAGCGTCAACAATATTTGTTTGTCAGAAAGTTACATGTGCAATTTTTAGTGATTTTAAAGTAATTCCCATACTTGCCTCATAGTCTAGCATAAACAGCAATTAACCTTGTTATAATTGTGTTATAAGAATTTATTATTCTTATATGGATTGCCACAACATTTAGTATACCCGTTATTAACATTGTTTTAACAACCTCACAATCAAAACCCTCAAAGGTGGCACCAGTGGTGTACAGGGCCCGCTATTGGGGAGAGCTTCCCCCTAAACCCCCATGCCGGTGAGGAAAAAAAATCTATCGACTTTATACAATTGTTAGACTCTCTCATATCTTTTGTGGGATTTTCCCTCTGGACCCCCTCCAAGGAATTCTGCAATAATCCCTGGTCAGTATGTTCACCTATAGGACAGCCAGTTAGTATGCATACAGAGTCAGTTAATATAATTTTATGAAGGACTTGAAGTGGTAAGTACACTTACCATTGTCAACAAATTAAATTGAAAAGTTGGCATTAATTTGTTATATTAAACACCTTCACTGATCGTTAATACCTGATGGAGTAGAGCTGTACCTTGGTGGTCCTCACCCACCAATACCATAACCCTGGGTTTAACCCTTTGGAACACAATGATTTAAAAAAAAAATAAAATCAAGTCCACTTCCCCACTGCCTTTCTCAACATGGTAATTTCACAGAGATATTTCTAACACTACAGTGAACATCCTCACGTTAAGTTGGTATTAACTGGTATATATTACACACCTTCAACATTCATCAATACCAGACTCGATGAAGTAGATTTGTAGCTTGGTGGTGCTAACCCGGTGTTCAATCCTTAATAAGGCAAAAATAGACATAAGAAATTGAGTACAGTATATAATAATTTTTGTTTCTAATAAAGCCAAAGCATGTGTTACTTTAATATGTTGCTGAAGCCTGATCAACCCGAAAAATATATCTATGGTGCGTTTTTTTTCTAGTCATAATTTTCTTTGACCAAGGAGACTAAAATGTATGTAGTATGTAAAAGGCAAAGACAGATGAGTGTATCTAGAGCGGTTATTAGGGTGGCTAGCCCCACCCCTCCCCTACCCTTAAAAAAAAAATGCTCCTCTAACCAAGTATTAGAAACTAAGTAACATTCCTGTAGTCAAGATGTCTTGTAAGGAGCATGGGGAAAAAGTGCATTCTCCAGGCCCCCATCTTAAGATCTGTTAACTCTGCCTAGCAACTTCAGATCCTCCACTGTAAATGTCAGTATAATTAAATTTGGTATCTTAACCATTGATTGATGCCCTGTTTTGATTGGTTATTTGTTATTAAAAGTTTGGTTGACATTCCAGAAAAGTCCATTGTCATTGTACTTTTCGCCTAATGCATCTTCTCTTGAGGATTTAAATTTTTTTCGGTGCAGCTATGGTGTTTGGAACAACTAAAAATAATGACTGGATTTATTAATGAAAGTGTGGCAGTCACAGTAGTTATGTAATAGATTAGGATCCAGCAATGGTCGTTTAAATAAGGATAGTATTTTTGATCACAGTATTGGGAAAATAGTGCATTTTGACTCATTATGCCAGCAAATGAAAATGCAAAGAAATCACATCAACAGTAATGTGTTTTATTTAGAATAATTAAATGTGTATTAATAGATTTGGTTTTGTATGATTCTTATAGATTCACAAAAGTAAAAAGCATACTCCAAGCACCGATGATTACCCAGTGAAAGGTAAAAATATTGTATCCCAGGACGATAATTACATGTATTTTTTAACTATATAATCAATTGTTTTAAAATTTCGATGCTTTTAATTTATGAATATTAATTTGCTCTGAAATATGTGATGTGTATTACTGTGGTAGTCATAGTGCTCAATTGTAAGTTTAATAGAATACAGTATGTATTGGCTATGCTATAATGGAAGTTATGTTTTCTACTAAGCGATTAAATATTATCGCTTCACCCAAATATGTTCGCTTAGTAGAAAACAGGATTAAAGGGACTTTTTCTATTTAATTAGGAAAATATTATATCAGTGAAAATAACCATTATTTTGGTTAGTTGTAAATGAAATTTATCTGAGATATTTTAGTAATAATAAAAATAATTATATAATTTTAAGCTTCATAATATTTTTATTTCATTGAAAATTATTAACTGAGGACTTGTTCTTCCATGAGGTCATTGTTTTGATGGAAAATATATTTTAATCTATTTTATATTAATTGTTTATTAATTTAATTTCATCTTTTGTGGATGATTTATTGTTGACTGTTTCGTTGCTATAATTTTTTTTCATCAATACAAAACGCATACTGCATGTGTTGTCTATTTTGTGTCGAATGAAAGACGCCCTCTATGGGTTTTGGATTGTCAATGTGCTGCTTTATGAACCCACCACAGATTTATGTTAACGACACAACCACTGTGTGCTTTTGGTCTCTCACTAAGCATGTGGTTATATCAAATATATTAATATGTCTTCTCTCTAAGTATCTTCTTTCTCGAAAATAATACAGTTTATTCCATGAAAACAACACAAGCCACAAGTAGTGATTTTGTATTACTGTATTATAGCGTGAGGATGATTTAATACTCGTTATGTTAACGACACAAATCACTGTGTGGTTTTGGTCTCTCACTATATATATTATGTCTTCTCACTTAGCATCTTCTTTCTCGAAAATAATAAAATGTATTTCATGAAACAACATAATCCACAAGTAGTGATTTTATATTGTTGGGTTGTGTAAATGATTTAATAAAATACTCTCGAAATAAGCACCGCTCCCGAATTTGCGCCACAAACAATTCACAGCTGTTAGAGTTCTGTTATATTTTAAATAATCATTGTGGAGCTTGGATGGATTTATTCGGCGTAAACCACCAAGGATAACTCACAAAAGACTTACTTCCAGTTGGGTCCTTCTGCCGGTGATTCGGCCGTTGACCGCGGGAAACAATGCCCTACTCTTTTTCCAAATAGTGTACTGCGTTTTTTAACGTGTACACGGGACCATCAGCTTGAACATGTCATCCGAAAGACGGTGCGCTATCTTAACTTGCATTTCAGCCCTCCAGCTGAAACAGAAGGAGCAGCGATGGTAATAGAACCGGGGAACTAGAGATCTCAATAGCTACTACCAGTTTAGCCGACTGAGTAGCCTGGGTTCCAGGCCCTAATTTTAGGTTACTCACTCTTTATTGCACTTAGTGCGCGCCATACCTAATTTAATTGGCGTCCCATACTCGATTTCTTTCTCTTATACACATCTCTGTATTATAGCGTGAGGATGATTTAATACTCGTTATGTTAACGACACAAATCACTGTGTGGTTTTGGTCTCTCACTATATATATTATGTCTTCTCACTTAGCATCTTCTTTCTCGAAAATAATAAAATGTATTTCATAAAACAACACAATCCACAGGTAGTGATTTTATATTGTTGGTGTGTGTAAATGATTTAATAAAATACTCTCAAAATAAGCACCGCTCCCGAATTTGCGCCACAAACACTTCACAGCTGTTAAAGTTCTGTTATATATTTTAAATAATCAATGTGGAGCTTGGATGGATTTATTCGGTGTAAACCACAAAGGATAACCCACAAAAGACTTACTTCCAGTGGGGTCCTTCTGCCGGTGATTCGGCCGTTCACCGGGAAACAATCCCCTACTCTTTTTCCAAATAGTGTACTGCGTTTGTTAACGTGTACACGGGACCAACGGCTTGAATATGTCATCCGAAAGACGGTGCGCTATCTTAACTTGCATTTCAGCCCTCCAGCTGAAACAGAAGGAGCAGCGATGGTAATAGAACCGGGGACCTAGAGATCTCAATAGCTACTACCAGTTTAGCCGATTGAGCTGAGCTGCTCTCGTGCGAGAGTAGGTTAATTTGTAGAACATTATTCTCGAAGGACTTAAAAGAGAACTAGCAAAATGATTTTTTGTCCTACATGAGATTTTTGATATGCCATTAATAATAGAACCAACCTTAAAATCGTTTTTTGATAATTGGTTATTAAGTTATAGGCCATTATATACGATTTTACCGTGACGTCACTGGCGAAAAAAGTAACAAAAGATCGTGTAAATAGCGCTGCGTAGGGTATCAGCCGCGTGCGATCTTTGCGTGCATGCTGTAACCATGGTTGTTGTAACTTGTATATCAAGTCATAGGCCTATAACTGCATCAACGGTTGTCAACAGAAGAATTATAGCTATGGTTACAGCATGCACACAAAGATCGTACGCGGCGGATACCCTACGCGGTTTTATTTACACGATCTTTTGTTACCTTTTTCGCCAGTGACGTCAGGATTAAATTGTATTCAATGGCCTATAACTCCAAAAGAAATTGCCAAAAAGTGATTTTAAGGTTGATTATATTATTAATGGCATATCAAAATTCCCCTCTAGAACTAAAAATCAGTTTGCTAGTTCCCTTTTAAAGGTCAAGTGTACACATCCATCTCCTCATCCTCAGGGCCGGATTAAAGGGCTTTGGGGACTGGGGCTGGATTGCAAGTAGGTCTAAATACTCTGTGGCTAAAACATAAACCAGGTTTTGGTTTATTTTGTCATCGATTCTCACACAACAAATATTGTTAGGTAACCGGTGTTTTATCCCAGATAGTTACACAGGGACATTTCATACCTTAGACAGGAGTAGCAGACGACATCATATTATGAATCGTTCATTTATTTATGCTGCCATCAATATACATACGACTGTTTAGTACAGAGGTCAGAAACAACTTTAGCTTTCAAGCACACTGTTCTCATATTTATATGAAAAATAGGTACTGTAAAACCTGTCATGAAACCATGTAGGCTTACTGATTAGTAAACCTGTGCTTAAAAATATGCATTAACCCACCTCAAAAAGTTGTTCTATAATAATTCTTATTCTAACCTTATTGGCCAGGGGTTACTATTGGAATAATCAGGCCTACAAATGAGTTAAATCAACATTTTTTCACCCTTTAAAATAAAGATAGGTTTAGGGCCTACGTATGTAATCGTTATGGTACAATTTGTTCTTATACCGTACATTTGCAAGCATTCTTTTTACAAAATTCGTGTTTAGCGTCGATGATAACTTTTTCAAAGTACAGTGCTAATAAACAATATCTTTTCCAAAATCCAGTTCGAAATACGGATTAATTTTACACTCATTGAAATATTGCACCCAATGCGCTAACCAAACTATCAAATTTTGTGACAAAAAAAAAGTGACATGCCTAAATATCCATGGACATCACATCATGACCATATTTATAGGCATATCATGACAATATAATGGGCATGCAGTAGTTTGTCGAAGAAAATTGATAATCTGGACAGAGCTTTGAAGTAAAATGATTGATGTAATGAGACAGATATTTCCAGAGGGGCTCTTTCATGCTCAGAGCACGTAATAAGTGTTAGATAATGGGGATTTTCCCGACTCGTTTGCTATTAATAATATCGGTAATGATGATGTACCGGTAGCGGATGCTAATACAATGATAGTCGAAGATGAAGGCGACGACAAATAATATCAAAAAATTTGTATAGTTATTCATGTCAGCTTGTAATGATGATGTACCGGTAGCGGATGCTAATACAATGATAGTCGAAGATGAAGGCGACGACAAAATATCAAACAATTTGTATAGTTATTCATGTCAGCTTTCGACACGGAAACATAGGCTGCTTATTATTTTACAATTGTCTGCTCTGAACCCAGTGACAATGGTAGTCTATAGCCTCTCCCAGTGGCGGATCCACTGAGCTCTACTACAGTGTAATAGTAGAGATCAGTGGGCGAGGAATTTGAAATAGAGGGAGCACATATATAATCACTTTACATGGAGGGTCCAGACCATTAGTAATTTATGATTATTTCACTTCTAGCCTGAAATGGCACTCTAAAAAACTTAAATATATGAATATAATTTTTCGTTTTGTTTTCTGAATTTTTTAAATAATTTTGAAAATATAGAGCGAGTGGGGGTGACCGTCGTTTCTAGCAAAAGTTAACGATCTGTTATAATAAGAGATTTGATATAAGTAGGCCTAGGCCTATCAATAGGGGCGGAAACTTCATCATGTCTTTGTAGGATATACGACGAGTTTTTTTAAACGAATCGTTACTTACGACCTAACAAGGACTCAGTACTATCAGAGCAGAAACGTACTATCTGATGAAGCGTTCGGCGAAACTCCGGAAGACCGAATTCCCCGGTATTGATTTGATATAAATATAAATACTAGAATCAAGGAGGGGGAGGGGAGGCAGACGGCGCGAGCCCCCTCTAAACTGCTCAAAAAATGTTCTTAAATGGAGATATAAAGAAAATTATATCTGAAAGTGCAATTTTCGGATATCTAGAAGTGTCAAAATTACATGATGTTTTTACGTCAACTTCAACCATGGTGGGACTGAGGTGGTATAGAATCGATCCTCCCGGTTAAAGTACCTCCCGGTCCCCTTCTATTTTGAATTCTTGGATCCGGCACTAATACATTTCTTTATCAACATGAAAACAAAACTACAACCACCATAATAATAATTAGGCCTATAATAGACATAATGATAATGGTAATTAATGTATGAAAATGATATTATAATGTATAAAAATGACAAGCAATAAAATATAAAATAAAAAATGTGAAACACTATTAGTAAAGGTATCAACCGTGTCATCAGTTAATGAGGGTTTTCTGTGAGAGAATACGGCAAGCTGTCTTAACAAACAACAAATAATTAGCCTGTATTAATCTGCTGAGTAGGCTTAATTTAGCCTACTCGTGTGAAATTGCAAATATTATTTTGGCCATACAACCGTCAACTTATCCGTAGTCATTTCTACTTTAAGTAGATATTAAACCGGATATTAAACATTATAATAAATTGGGCATCTTGTTAAAGAGTAAACATATGTAAATCCCGTTTTCGTTCAGTGTGGCTGTTAGATCAGTGCTACAAAAGCAGTACGCGGATCGCTCCCGACTAAAGCCGAGAACGAGAACGTGCGGTGAAACACAGAGAGATACTACGGTACGGTACAAGTTGCTATGAAGTGAGTAAGCGTAGTTTAATAAATGAGAGCTAAATATTATCTCTCTACTAGCTTATATTAGGGGTCGTTCAACATTATCGATATTTTCAGAAGTGTGCAAACAGTACGCTAGGGGGAAAGATGTAGTTTGTACACTTTACATATGCATAAAAATGTTGATTCAAAATAACATGCAATATGTAAAATAATGGTAAAATTATAATGTAGCCATTCATTTTTAAGCAACCAATTGTACATTAGTTGACTTCACAATCAAATGGAGAATGGTTTTTGAAAAATCAATATTTTTGTGTGCAATTTCAGAGGGGAGGGATGGGGTACCGAAAAAGAGTACTGTTTGTACACTTGTGAAAATGTTAATTGTGAACGACCAATTAATAGGCCTATATATAAACATTATACATCGGCCACCTGCCAACCATGCTTTAGTAAGGCATTGTTTTATAGGGCTACATCATTATTTTTTTCTCACTATCAAAATACTGTATCTCAAAGAGCTCAATCACCAAACATTAGAGGCATAGAGGCTCTTTGGTTAATCATCCCACTACTGTCCAATGTTTTAGCCAGGATTTCCGAAGAGTGTGGGACATTATCAGTGTGGAGCTACTTACGTGTAAACTTAAATAATGTGGACCAAATTTCCTAAAAATTCCCCATTTCACGCAAAAATATGAATAATCTGGACGCATTTTTTCAAAAATTGACCAATTTAACATAAAATATCAGATATCTGGACCTATTTTCTTAAAAGTTGACCCATTTTACACAAAATATGAGAAATCTGGACCCATTTAAAAGTGGACCCATCCTTTGTGGACACAATTGAAAAATTGTGTGGGACTATCACAACTGTCCCAATAGCAGGATACGGCACTGTGTACTGCATTATTATTATAATTTAAAATAGCTGGTTAAGTGGTGTTCACGAAGGTTAACTGTAATGAAATTGGGTGAGCGCGGCACATGAAACACGTACACACATGGGGATATTTGCGTGAGGAGCGCCGGTGTTGCAGCAGTGCGACTGGTCATTCTTTATCATGCAAATTCTGTGTTTTGTCAAAAGTTGTTGAAAAAATCATTACACAGCAACAGCAAAATATATATTATATATAATCAACCAATATTTCGACCTAAAGTGTTTCTGAAGTCTATACATGGTATTCGTTCCCTATACTATTTTGTTTCGTTTAGTTTCGTTTTATTTGGCATTACATTAAAATATAAAGTACAAAAAATATCAAAAAAGAAAGATACAATAGCAAAAATGTCATAAGCTGTTTATATA
>NW_022742319.1:61429-73521 GCF_011630105.1 Anneissia japonica | reverse complement strand
ATATATATATATATATCTTCTATTTTGAATCATTCAGATAATGTGACTGAAGTTAAACATCACTGTTCATCAATGTCACTGCCTAGTTTTTAAACAAAAATGACGCACCATTCCAATAATGATTTAGGTCAGCCATACAACTTAGCATCACCAAGTTACACAATAATAATTAGCATGGTTGTAAATATTTTGTTAACGTTGCCTTTCGGACTACGTGGTGTTGAGTGCGCTGTGGTGCAGTTGTGGTCTGCCGTGGATATAGAACGCTCTGCTATGGATATAGAATGCAATTTTAACGATATATGGTCTAACAGCTCTGGTAAGTCTTCAGTTTGATAAGTTCATTTTAAGCCTATTCGTACTTATCAGTTTAGAAATACTGTAGTTGAATAAATGCATAATGATAATGTAAGCGAATAAATAAATAAATAAATAAATAAATAAATAAATAAATAAATAAATAAATAAATAAATAAATAAATAAATAAATAAATAAATATATATATAAATAAATAAATAAATAAATAAATAAATAAATAAATAAATAAATAAATAAATAAATAAATAAATAAATAAATAAATAAATAAATAAATGAATGAATGAATACAATGTAAATAGATGGCAAAATATATTAAGCGCAACATTCACTTCTTTCATTTGAGGCATGTACTATCATTTTAACCGTGTAATGCGGGACCTTTTTATACCTTGTTTGGAGAACTTGCCGCCCGATGATGATTTCGAATAAAAAAAATATTTTTGGCCCATTAGCGCACCCGCCGCCACGAAAAAAATGTTCTTTACTATTTTAACACGCCGCCGCTGCCTTGAAATCTCCAAAAATAAGATATGTTACATATTTCTTCATATAAATTGAAAGCATTTAACCATCCCTGTTTACATTCACAAATACAATTTTATTTGTATTTTCTCCTCAGTTTGTATGTTTTGGTAAAACTATTTGCTAAATAAGAAAACAATTTTTGTTCGCCTTCCTCTGACTACCTTCAAGAAATTTAGTTCGCGAAACAAGGTATGAAAAAAAAGTATCGCATAAAGAAATTTAGAAAACATTTTCGGTTATTTCAGACAATGAACTAAAATTCTGCGATGGTGAAAATGGAACCATGTCATTCCCGACCGTTATAGAAGGCGAACAATTCTTTATAGATTGTAGAGTTCCGAATGCGGATTATATTGAATGGTACAAAGATGGAATATTACAAGTCTTTCCACCATATGAGGATGATGATGATGATGGTGAACAGAAATGTAACGAGCCGGAAGTGCTCAGTGGCAATCAGGTACTGTATTTTCAGCAACCGCAGACGTGTCATAATGGCATTTACACATGTGTGGCCAGAAATAATGCGACGCTTCAGTTTATATTCCGTAACATAGAAGTTCATGTAAAGCGTAAGTACAGTAGAATAAGAGGGATGAAGGAGATCTGCTAATATAAAGAAGGAAAGGAAAATCTGTAAGGCCTAATGCTGTGGCTATGATCTCCCAGTGGGACTGTGGTCCAAACGTATGAGTTATGAATAAAGCCTACCTACCAGTAGTGGCGCCAGTGACTTGCCCGAGTGAAGTGGGGGGGGGGGGGGGGGTGATATTTTGGGGGGGGGGGGGGGGTGATGTTTTTGACGAGATAAGTGGGTGTGGCCAGTCGTTTAAATCCCTCGAATGTGTCCCAGGGGCGAAGCCCCCTAAAAAATACAATTTAGGGGTTTCGAAAGGCTTATTTAATCGACTTCGGAGTCTACTGGTATGTAGAAAATACATATACGTTTTTTTCTCCCCGAAGAATTGTTGTTTTTCTCCCCGACGGGGGTCCACCTATCCAGCACCCTCCCCCCCCCCCCCCCCCCCCCACCTATCCAGCACCCTCCCCCCCCCCTCGCTGGCACCACGATGTACTACGATGAATATATTGGTGGTGGTACTACTACTAATTATAATAAAATAATGTAATAATAATACAGTAATGATATAAATAGGGACTTTTCGCAACCTTCCGAAAATGATAACGAATACGAATACGTCATGTTTATTATCGTCATTTGTGCCTAAAACATTCTTGAAAATATATAAGAGCTGAATACGGTAAGCATGGTGGCCTACGTTGTGACATATATGCTGCAGGGGCCCGGATTGATTAAACATTTGATGACGTAGCCGTATTGGTTATCGATTTCGTAAGCTTGAGAAACCTCCCTATTGCAATTACGATAACGATTACGATAACCATTTTTATTAAAATTAATATTAAGAATAATAGAATTAATAAAATATGGTTTAAAGGTTTGCATGGCGAAACAACAATGATAAATACTTGCGGTACACCACATACAGTAGATATAGTTCAGAAAAGAACTGTTGCTTGCGTTGGGAGTGTGTCTCGACGTTCCAGTGACTATTGAACCAACTCAATCTAGAAACGTCAAGACAAAAAAACAAAACCCAATTTTTTTCAGAAATATTTACGAGGTATTCTACAAGCTTTTTTTTTTTTTTTTTTATCAATGATAATGATAATAATAATAATAATGATGATGATGATGACGACGACGATGATGATGACAACGAGAACATTGGCAATAACAATGATTCCGATATCGATAATGATAAGATAGTGTTAATCATAGTAATATTTATATTAATAATAACAGTAATAATAGCAGTAACAAAACAGTAAGTCTATAATATTTTTGGTAAGGCTTAAAGAGAATCTTTAGCATCATAGTCTCTTTCCTGTTTACTATATAGCTATCAAACCTAATGGTGATCCAGTAGCTAAATCGTGTCGGCTTGATCATCCCATCTACGAACCGCACGATAGCACAAACATCTCGTGCAGTTTCTACGTTGGAGTTGATATCAAATATTATTTTACTTGGAAATACTTCAACAGTAGTGATAGTCTGCTGTTTCTTGACACCGAAAATGGTATCCCTGCCTCAAACTCTGTATTTAACGAGTACAGCATACGTACCAGGTTGGCATACTGTAGTATTTCACTAGTGACGTAAATATATTTAGAGGGCGTGATGATCTAGGGCTGTAAGAGATCAAAATTACGTTGATGATGATTGTGGTGATGACGATGGTGTGATGATGCATGTATGATCAGAAGAAATGATTGGGAGAATGGCATGAGCTAGGGAGTGATTATTAATATAAAGAGGAATAGAACGTAAGAGTGTTAACCTAAGATGGTATAAGGGCAGGAGAGTATGAGAGGATTAAAAGAGTATTATGAGGAAGTGAAAGGCCGGGGACGAAAAAGAGGAAACCGGGATTAATGGATTTATGACGGATGAGGAGAAAAAAGAGAAGGAGGAGGTGATGACTATGACTATGACGATAAGGATAATGTTGAGGAGGATGATGACATTGATGATGATGATGATGATAATGATGATGATGATGATGATGATGATGATGATGATGATGATGATGATGATGATGATGATGATGATGATGGATAGGACCACGAAGATTATGGTGAATATAATGAGGTGGATGATGACGTTAATTATAAAGATAATAATGATAATAACGATTATGATAAATATATTAATGATGATGATGATAATGGATAATGATAATGATGATGATTATGATTATGAAGATTTATAATAGTGATTCTGATGATGATGTTGTTAATGATCATCATCATGAGCTGGAGGCTTACAATGAAAAGAAGACGTTAAAAAATAACTTATAACGATGAAAATGACGATATTATGAAAATTGTCACAATATTTTTGATATTGGCTTAAACGACAGGATGACGTAACACTGAAGATAGACCTATATGTATCTTTAATTGTTCGAGGATATGAATATATTTATTACAGTAATGATTCGGCAACGGTCTCTTTGGAGGTGCTAGATGTAGACAAAGGGGCGTTAACAACCTACATGGCTCTTGTTATAGTTGATAACGTCATAGTTAATAATACCCACAAACTTAAATTTACTCGTAAGTATAGTGTGCCGTTGCAGTAAGTAGTATAACAATATGCTCATATGATTCTGAAGAATATTATTATTAATATTGTTGTTAAACTTCATGTATCATAGAAAGAATGGGATTCCAAACAAATTTTATTTCAAATTATCAATACCCGATAATACATGACGACAAATAAGTCTAATAAAAGTATTTGCAAATATTCTCGATAAATTGTTTAAACAAACATTCATAAGAAAACTAATAATTATTTACTGATCATATTATACTCAAATATACGTTTATTATTACAGTATCATCAAAACATATTTTGCAATGATTACAGCCAAATGCAAGATATATATTATTAAGTCAGGCCCTCACTTGCATAATTATCCAACAATTCCTAAAGCTATTTTTTGACAATGACTTCGTCGTTATATTAATAATTAAAACATTTGAAATTGTTTTAATCCACAGCTCGATATTTTGAGTATGTGCCACTGGTTAGTGTCATTGGCTCTCTGGTCTTATTGGGGCTTAGTTTTGCAATCATTTGGTATTTTGTACACCTTGATGTGCGTATCTGGATTAAGGATCGTAAGTTCCAGCACAATCCGGTTCAAGATGAAGGTAGATTACTACATATATTTAATTAGGCATGAAATAATAATTGATAATGATGATGATGATAATAATAAAAACAACAACAACAACAACAACAAGAGCAGCAGCAGCAGCAACAACAGCAGCAGCAGCAGTAGCAGTAGTAATAATAGGCATATTTAGTAATAAAATGACTAAGCCTTCGGTACACCATGTGTGAGAATAGGCCTATGGTATTTTGAGGTAAAGCCATTGCACTGGTTTACTGTCTCGAAGTTTCAGTGAGATTGCTTTGATCGTATATATCAAGAGAATGAGAAAAGATTACTTCTGTTGGTCATAAATACAGAATGGTCATAATAATAGTAATGATGATGACGACGACGATGATGATGATGATGATGATAAATAATATTGATATTAATAATAATAATAATAGCAATAATGATAGTGATGATGATGATGATGATTAGTGATGATGTATCGATAATGCTGATAATAATGATACAGATGATAACAATGAGTAATGAAAATAAATATCATTAGTAAATTTCACCGTAATAAATAGGCCATAACAAATTCACAAATAAAGCTTATTGTGACTAATGACAGTTTATAAAAACATCAGATTATGTAGCTGTACACAGCGTTCAATGAAAATATGCATCTTAAAAAGAAATTAAGAATATTTTGAGTTTAAATAACCGAGTAGAATAGAAAGGAAAATGAGGACACGTAACTGTATCTGTATTATTCTAAACAGAATTAATGCTCGTCAAGCTCCCGTTTGTGTGTCGAAAAATGTACTTTTATTCCGATTATGTTACTGGACAGAAGCTTGGTAAGGAATATTGTTTTCGTACGTTTGGAACGTACTGAGCATTCACAAGTCATGTGGGGCAAAATTAATACTAATATTTGACGAAAAACATCATCGGAATAGCGGATTCAACACTCACCACTAAGCGCAAGCTCGGTGGCCTAGTAATTAAGACACCAAGCTAGTTATCTGAAGGTCGTGTGTTCGATTTCCCGGGCCACCGGACTCTCTTGTGAGATTTTTATTTTCACAATAATTTCGGAACGTAATGAGCACAGTACGATAAAACATCATCGTATCGTTTGTTTTTTATTTATTATTCATTTCTCTTACCTTTTTAATTTGAAAATGTTGATGCCTTATCATTTTTTGTAACGTGTAAGATTTTCCAATTTTCTATATATCCTTAAGATTCTCTCATTTCAATTTGATGTTTTGTGATTTCCAATCTTTTTGTTTATTAGCAAGAAATAAAACCAGCAAACAGAAAGACAAACAAGATTGAAAATTATTAATAGCTGAACCTGGTGATTATTAATTAACATCACTATATTTTCAGGGTACTGGGATGCTTTCCTGTCGTATAGCGGCTCCGAAGATGATCGGAAGTTTGCCTTGGAAGAGGTCTGGTCTCAACTTCGGAATAACTCGTATTCAGTTTGTTTTCCAGATATTCACTTTTTACCTGGTGCTGGTAAGTATGGTGTTGTAGCCAACAATTATACTATTATGGCTTTACGTTATCAATCAGCAAATAGACTGAAATTCGTGTGCCTATGGCTACTACTTAACGTTCCGGACTCGAACCTGTGAAATATAGTATGAATCAGACTTGCTGCGTAGCACTATTTGAAACAAAGTGGTAAAGAACAGAAACAGTGCTCATGTATAGGAATACATTATATTATGATCGATATTATGCTTATTAGTATTATTACTATTATAATCATTTATATATTTTGCATTTTATTTAATAGCTTATCTGGATGAATATGTTAAACATATAAAACGCAGTAATTACTGTATACTGGTGTTGACAAAGAATCTGAAGTCTAGTCAACACTGGGATTTCCAGTTCTCAATCATAATGGAAGAATTCAGTGTCCGCAATATTAAAGTGATTCCCGTTGCTTTTGGTGATGTATCGGTAACAGAACTGTTTGGACAACGTGATGATCTAGATCATATACTAAGAGTAGTTGATGTCATACGCTGGAAAGAAAACCTATCGGCGAGATCGAAGAGAATTTGTTGGAAAAGATTGTGTTTAGCGATGCCTCCAAAACCAAAAGGAGGGAAACCGTCAGTTGTTGATCAAAATATCGTTCTTGAAAATGTTGAAGTTAGAGTCATGTAAACGAATAAATAATTATTTATTTTTAAATAGACCAGTATCTTTAAAGCAGGGTGCACACTGACGTTGAAAAAAAAACTGGGTCGGATACCACAACGCTGTGAGACGCACGCGGTGGGCCGGGTCGATTTCAACAACCACACAAACTGCCAACCGACAATTGCACGATTCCGCTTTACAAACTCCGTCCATAACTGTTGCCTTCAAACGGCCATGTAAACGTACATGAAGGCTTATTTGTGGGACAAGCGCATAGTTCTTGCCCTGTTCTGCTTGGTCAGTTATTGTGTTTTATTGACACTACATAGTTTCATCAAAAGAAGGAATCGCGTCATCAAGCGATCACACAGTACGGATTGATTCTCCGGCCCAAGGTCGATAGATCCTCGGCGGACAAAGTGTGTGCCCGGCTTTAAGAAAAAGAAACAAAACATTATTTGGTTTCATACATTTATTCAGAAACATGTTTAAAGACATTTTTTTTGTCAATTTGATTAAAAATCCAAATTTGTTTTCTCATTTTCACATTATCAGCACATTATATTCACAATCATTCACATTTTAATTTTTGAATAAATTCATCTGGTTTCATAAATATTTTTTGAATGATTTTCTTTTATTTAACCAGTAGAAACTTGTTACTAACCTGCAATGCTTCAGATGCACTTCGGCTATCCTTTCTCAAGCATTGATTCTAATGCTGGTCAACACCGCTATATACGCGATGTACGCCTTCAGTCAGTAGGTTAGTTTTCTTGGTCTTAGACCTTGCGCCCCGCACCTGATGTTCTGGAAATCAGTAGGTTATCATAAAGGTGAGAAAGTTCATGTGATCCCGTATCCCTGTTTATTACTTGTTCGGTTTTCCTAATCCAAATGCTTTCTTTAACTTGTCTTTGAAAGACCTTAAGTTCACTATCAAGAACATTATGTTATCCCAATCTTGGATGTGGTTAAAATAAATGTCATGATCTGTATTAGCTGATTTATGAGGTTCGGTGGATGTAGAGGCTCTTGCTAATTTGGTGCGGATACCTGGCATGTGTTTTTTCACATCTATTTTTAGAACATAAAATAGATTTGAAAAAACACATATCCGTATAAATTGTTGTCAAATATCATGTTTAATCTTCCGTTTAAAGTCTCCAATCATTAATAGGTCATGGGTAAATGAGCCAATCCAGACAGCTTTACTTTTTTTTTACTATTCATTTTTTGTCTGGAAGCAGAGAAATTGTTTAATCAGAAAAAAAAAATAGGCCTAGTAGGCTAATTTTTACGTTTACCTAGAAAAATGGTAAAAATGAGAGTCCACCTATAAAACACATGTGAGAAACACAGAGTAGAATTATCTTTATATTTCTCTGCATGATTGTGTAAAATGTCATCCTCTAAGTTAGTTACGACGACCCCTCAGTTTGAGAAGGTATTTGGACGATATTTGTATCTCGGGCGTATATAATACATTTCACCGTCGGAATTCAAACTTTTTGATACATTTCATGGACTTGATACTGCATCTCTGGCTAAAAACGAAACCAAATGCAGGGGTACCGCTAATCTTACAGATAATACCATTTTATGAGGTTTTAAATGTTCGTCAAAAGCTTATTTCCCCGAATTTAAAATTGCGTACATTCATAGGCCTACTAAAATTTTAGTAGCTTAATTGCAGAAGTAAATTCGTGTTTTTCGGATGATCCGCACAAAAGAACATGATTTTAAAAATCTAAAATTTGCACCGGTATGTCGCGCGTATAAGACGAGCTCCTGTTTTTCGATCGTAATATACTATTTTAAGCCTCGTCTTCATATACACGAGTATATGGTATGCAATCCAGTGTAGCATAGTGGCTTATAATTCAATAATACATAGAGGATGTGTATATGCTTTGCATTACCTTTTCTTGGTTTAAAGAAACCGTGATCATCTCATTTAATCGTTCAGCTTGGTATTTTAAATATTTAGTCCAAAGATTATTTATTCTTTTCAGAGTTTAAATGATTATTTTAAATGATTTATCTTACTTTGTATTTCCTTACAAACAATGACAGATAAAGAAAGGAGAAAGTAGTTTCCTTTTTTTGTTTTACCTCTTCGTTTCTCTTCCTATGTTCTTTAAATGGTTAGGTCTATATCAGGACCACATGGAGAAAAAAATAAAACCTTAATGAGTCATCCTTACATCAAGTTAGGCCTATATTTTTTCAATTTTATTTTGTTCTCTGAATATTCTGCGAATAGTGAACGGAAATTTCCATATTAACCATCATTTAAAAAAAAAATTTTTCCAATGTTAATCAATAAAAAGATTATAATTAGAAGGTTAGTAAAATGTCACCAAAATTACGAGGAACAGTGAAAGTTGCAAAAGTACAATGTGCTAAAAATAAATCTGATGAAAATCCAGTTGCATTATATTTATCTTAAAGATCTTAAAGATCTCTCTTGTAATGTCTATTTAATCTTAACAAGAGTAAACCATATGCTTCCAGCATCATCCTTGCCATTCATACTCCGTTCAAATACAACACCAATATGATTTTCATCGACACTCGTCAACGTGGAGTAGGCTGCTGGACCTCGATAGATACTTAAGGCTCCATCCCAAGTCTTGCCTTCATTTGCACTCCATCTTAAGGTAATGTTGCTTCTGGATTTGCTGCTGGCTGCATTAACAAAGAATAAGTAGCCTCCGTGCACAAGTATTGCTCCTGCATCAATGGGGTCGATCAGTGTGGCGTCAAAGTAGATGCTGTCGAAGTCAATAGTGTCGCCTCCATCATTGCTCAGCATTACCACACGACAAGCGCACTGGTAGTTCATACTATTACGAGCATTAAACATAATGGAACCATTTTGCAGTTCGACAATCTTAATAAAGAAACGGGAAAAAATATCTCAAATAATATTCTAATAATAATAATTATTATTATTATTTCATTTATTTCAGAATCTGTGTCCATATCATAATTGTATCCTATAATAAACAAAGAGAGAGAGATAGAAATTATATATTATTTTCGGGTCAGTATTAAACCACATCACATCTGAAAACCTAACCAGCCTGTAAAATAATTAGAGGGACTAGGTTGGTGGTTTGATGTCATGGGTTTAAATCCTCCTCAAGTTCCTCACTTTCAAAAACTCTCAATGAAAAAACGAAATAGTGGTTTCAAAAATTAAATTCATGAACAATGGTTACACGAAGTTCCAACTTATGTATCCTAAGAATACTGGAGTATTTGTAAAACACTGCATTAAAGAAAGGTAAGCATCATTCCGGGCAGGGAGAGACGAGTGTAATGGACGAACCTGTGCTTAACATGCTCTGTACACTGAACAAAAAATAAATCGTCTACCAGCTGATATTAATGAACTAAACCGAAAATATCGTAATAAAAATTAACCACAAGTTCTAATGTAATGTTTTTAAATGGTGTAGGATATTGAAGGCTAAATATGAAAATCGGTATTAATTTAAAAGGCTAACCTGAACTTCAGATGCAAAAAATCCACCAGCTTTTAATGGGCCATATTTTGGAAGAGATGGTTGAGATGCACCCCGCTTCCATGTTACGCCTTGATCTATAAATATAACAAAATGGTGGTTGGTAATTAAGGTTTTTACTTTATACCAGTTACTACCGTATCTTATAAATAACAAATATATTAGAAGGCCTACACTATCATCACCACAATATCACCACTGGCTTACCCGGTGGTTGCGTTACTGGATAGGGGGGAGTTAAGAACGTCTCTATAGTCAGCGAGGCCAATACCCATCCAAACGCTGTGGTCCATGGATTCGGAGAAACTGACTAAAAAGTCTCAGAACAGTTAAAAATGGTCCTAAATTGCGTTTCGTCGAAAATTATCAGAATCCCTCTCGAAATAAGTCCCTTTGCTGGGACTTATCCTCAATATCTTAACTGTTGTTTTTGTTTCTAACTATTTATGCGTGTTATTTTTGTCTGTGTATATTTGTCCTTGTTAGAGATATTAAATAAATCAAATAAATATGAAATCAGCCTCATCAGCTGAATGATCTAGAGCCATACTTGCATCACCACTGGCCTTGATCGTCAACATAACGACCTGACCACCACCAAACACAACCTTCATCAACATCACAAATAATGTATATGAACATTAAGAAGACTTGGTTGATTTTGACTTTACCGTCACTTATAATGCATTCCAGTCCGTGATGATCCTCGTGTACTGTATGACCACACACAATCAAACGACCTTTATGAGGCTCCAGTTTCTTCTGTATGCCGTATCCTGGCCCAGCAGTCCAGGAATAATTGTACAAATTATTAATATTATTTGTGCCATTTTCCTTTGAGATGTCAACTGGTGGTTGCCATGAGACGCCTCCATCAACTGACTTCAACATGTAATTTGAGGTCACTCCACTTTCACATTCTCGATGTGCACATTCTGTGTACAAAATTAACAATTCTGAGCGCTCAGCGTTGTATAACGTTGCTCCAAGGTTAATACCATCATTGGTGGCAAAGTTTCCGACTAAAAACTCTGCGACGGACCAACTGTATCCCCCATCTACGGAGGTTCTTCCAGAAATAAACTTTGACTTTGCGTCGGCTCTTGAATATTTCCGTGCTTCAGCATATACAACCAGTTTGCCTTGTGAGGTCAACGTAGCAACTGGAATTCGGTAGGCATATACTTCGCCCTGGTCACCTCCTTTGAACAATACTTGGTCCTGAACTACTTCAGGACGCAATCCAAAACACAAAGTAAATAATAATAATAATGGGGAAATTCCATAAATAATCATTTTTAGTGTTACCCAAACAGATAAGACAGGCCCTCTCTAACCGATTTTTTAGGCCTACCCTTGAAAAGAAAAACCAAGTGGTATCAGAATACATGCAGAGCTGAATAGATGTGGATCAAAGATCAATTTGATCAGAACAATCAAACCATTCAAGCGTACAAAAATACCAAGTTCAGTCTGATGCGTCTGATTGTCGGACATTTTATCCAATTGTTCCCAGCTGCCTATAGGATTATACAGTTCTAATGAAATAGTTACCTGAATGATAGGTAGATTTGGCTACTGAAAGTCAGGTTTGTGTGTACTTTCTGTTTTGTATGCTGTTTTTTGAAATGGAAACCGAACAGCAGAAAGTTAACTCTAATCTTGATTATTGTTTGTTTTCTACAAACTCAGTTCAGTGTTCATTTGAATTCAAACAAGCACAAACAAATAAGCCAATCAATATAAAAATGCGTAATACATGAATCAAACTAATAACTAATATGAAAATTAAAAATACAAAATACGTAATATTAATTAATTATTGCTTTTACATTTTGTTC
>NW_022742319.1:42607-61415 GCF_011630105.1 Anneissia japonica | reverse complement strand
GTATGTGTATATATTTATATATATGAAATGTAACACGAAAAGAGATCTCTAAACAGTATTGCAGATGCATCAACAGTATATCTTTCAATCAGTTAATTACCAGCAAATCTACGATTTTCCAATTCTAAATTGTAAATTCGTTTTATTATTCCACCTAATGTTGTTACATAATTTATTGTGTAGAGAGATTATTATTGAAAACCTCAAAAATAAAAATAAAAAATTTGAAATAGCTTATTTAAAGATATACTTTTAGTCAAAAGACAGTAAAATATCTCAAAAATTCTAACAAAACTTTGAATTGCTATTTTAATAAGATAAATTAAATCATTCTACCAAGAAACAGATGTCTTCACCGAACATTTAAAAAAAAATCCTTAAATTGATTACCAGCCAATTTGTATTAAAGTGTCTGTAAACCGGTGGAAAATTGTTTCGATCTGTTTCTTGGTGGAAGCTTTGTTAAATTCTTGTGTGAGCTGTTCATTTCTTAAATTTATTTTTGAGGTATTTTTCTGTAATGTGACTGATAGTAGCTGGCCTCTATCTTTAAATACATCAACTAAGTTATTAATTTTTTAACTGATCAACTTGTCAACTGACTGGAATTCTTCTACTAATACCAGAAAGGAGTAAAGACCGTAATGGGTTTTGTATAGACCATTTTCGCAAAATTTTAAATGAAAATTCCAATAACATGAATTACCACTGGGGGACTTCACACTTTCAATGTGTAATAATTGATAAAGTAATGAACTTTCTTTATCCTCACCTGATCTACATTTTCCGCTTGCTGTGCTAGCTATTTTTTCCCCAAAACAAAAGAATATAATTAATATACTGTATTATTGATAATGAATGATTTTAAACTGCTGGTTTATACCTTCAAATTTTATATTATTATTATGTATATATAATATTATTATAATATATATTATTGTACTTTATTATATAATGTGTCATAGGATAGCTCGTATCGTATCGTTCAATCCGTGTCTCATCAAACGTTGACCACGTTAATGCGCAATTCAATGATTTATTCGCGGTGTGAAAGGTTTCAGATTTGATCTATAACGACATTTTCCGCATGCTGTGCTAGCTATTTTTTCCCCAAAAGAAAAGAATATAATTAATATACTGTATTATTGATAATGAATGATTTTAAACTGCTGGTTTATACCTTCAAATTTTATATTACTTAATATATTATGTATATATAATATTATTATAATATATATTATTGTACTTTAGTATATAATGTCATAGGATAGCTCGTATCGTATCGTTCAATCCGTGTCTCATCAAACGTTGACCACGTTAATGCGCAATTCAATGCTTTATTCGCGGTGTGAAAGGTTTCAGATTTGATCTATAACGATATGGCATTTTGCTACAGTTAAATAAATTCAATTAACTGGTTTTTACCTGAGACAACTACATAAATATGTTTTTACTTTTTATTTATTATTGGGAACCATAATACGTATAAAAATAGAGGTACTTAGTCGGAACTCTCAATTAGTGTGTGCTATAATGTTGATTCGTTACGAGTAATTAAAAAACAGAAAGAAATAATCACAAACTCCAAGTAGGCTTTAATGAGTTAAATATAGTTTTAATAATTACTGTGTATGGTGATATATAAATATTAATGACAAAACAACTGTTCCTTATAAAAACTTAGTTTACTGGTTTTAAGTATAGAGCCGCGCCCAATAAATACAAGTGAACCCAAATCACCATAATTATATATACTGTAGTTATAAAATTAAAAATACATTATGCCAACATTTTTTGTATTCCCCAAGTACAATGCAAATCTGAAATCATGGCTGGTCAGGATATTTTAATAGCCAACATACAATTCTAGGGTTCATGATGTATGGCTAATCATCAATCTCATTTATGGGGCTAAGTCAATGTTACAGGTATAAAGTAAACCAAATCCTTGCCAAGCCATGGGGCTCTGAGGCTGGAGCTTATCGCCAGTTTCAAGAAGCTTGAAACGGATCATAATAATAATTTTCATTGCGGCAAACCGCCTTCATTGAAAGTCAAGGTACATTTTAATTATTATCTTTAAATGTGCTATTTTCAAAGATCATCACACTTCTTAGTGCACCATTCTGTTTTTTTTTTAAGTCTTTGCAAAAAAACAAAGAAAACAAACAGTTTGGTGGGTTCAGAATAGGGCAATACAAATTTTTAAACATAGAAAAATTATCTAGGCCAATGACCTCACGATTGTAGGTTAAAAGCCTTAACGGCTCATTCCACGATGTACCCCTTCGTCGAAGTTCACTCCTTTATGTGCTTCATCAACGTTCCATTAAGTTACAGGTCTCCATCTAATTAAAGACTCCTCCAAATAAAGACCACTATTAAACGAAAATTAACAAATGTCTTTTATCTTTTTTATTTTAATCAGAGACCAAAGCTGCTAAAGACCATGGAAACCCTGGTCCCAAAATGGTATTTAATTTCATTTCAGTTTAACATTGGACAATTCATAAGCCAATACCTCAAAGGCTCCAAAGGTTTAGCTGAGGAAGACCTTCTTGGCCTTATGCTCTATCGCCAATGAGGATGTAGCAGAAGGTCTGAATTGATGATGGCAGCTAGGCGTGGCACAAGGATTTGTCAAATAGAGGGATAGGCGATGTCCCCGACGAGTACGTATGTGAAGCTTGGTTCCCATACAATCGCTTTTAGTGATGCTTATTATTCGGTTGAATCGGGGAACCTTTCCGACGGGGCCTACTACGCAGTAAAACAATTTCACTGAAAACACTGTAGCGACAGTGTAGCGATTTTAAGAAAATCAGACTTTAGTGTGGTCGGGTGGTGTCCCAGGGGGCGAAATTGTAAGAATTCAGGGGTTTCAAAGGCTATCATCAATTTTAGAGTCTTCTAATATATATACAATATAAAATACATATAATTTTTTTTTCTCCCCGAATGGTTAATAATAATACATAATACAGTAATAATAATATTATAATATGTTGTTCGTATATTCATGCACAAAGCCTCTAAGCGCTTCACATTACTACCCCGGTCATTGGATCAAACACATATGAATACACACCAAATTAAGTTTATAAATTATATTATTATTCCATTAATATTGCAGCTAGTAATCAGTTGTGTTGGAACCTACCAGGTACCCCCTTATACTCCTAGGCGAAACTGTGAGAATTCAGGGGTTTCAAAGGCTATCATCAATTTTAGAGTCTTCTAATATATATAAAATATAAAATACATATAATTTTTTTTCTCCTCCCCGAATGGTTAATAATAATACATAATAATAATTATGTTGTTCTTATATTCATGCACAAAGCCTCTAAGCGCTTCACATTACCCCGGTCATTGGATCAAACACATATGGAACACATACTGAACACCAAATTAAGTTTATAAATTATATTATTATTCCAGTGCAGCTAGTAATCAGTTGTGTTGTAACCTACCAGGTACCACTTATACTCCTAGGGGTAGAGAGGCAACCGTAGATAAAGTGCCTTTGATCAAGGACACAAGCGATTGGCACAGCGAGAGTTTCGAACCCCCGACCACGAGGTTGGGAGTCCAAGCCACAACCGATGCGCCAACCGTTTCTACAATGTCACATTGGTTTCCATAGAATCGCTTACTATCGGCGACAGTTGTCGGGAAGGTTAAACCTGCTTTAACTTTGCCGATTGTGTTGCAGACGAATCGGGGCGCCTTCCCGATTGCGTCGGGGCAGCTAGCAATGCACCCCGATGTCGCCGATAGGGTGAGAGATGGAAACCGAGCTTAAAACTGAATATGCCTACAGCTATGTGTTAACAATCTTAATTTACAGTTGGTGTGTGTGTGTGTGTGTGAGGTATTACAGGATGCATGGGTGGAATTTTTCAATGCCAATTTATGCTTGATAATATTGAACCAGTATTTTATTAGTGAACAATACTCAAACTGTAACCCACCATTATCAACCAAATGATTAGTATGACCCAAGGATTTTATGAAAGGTTCAACGGTATATAAAAATCTACTTAATCTTAACAAGAGTAAACCATATACTGCCAGCATCACTCTTGCCACTCATACTCCGTTCGTATAGAACACCAATATGGTTTTCATCAACACTCGTCAACGTGGAGTAGGCTGCTGGACCTGTGTAGATACTTAAGGCTCCATCCCAAGTCTTGCCGTCATTTGCACTCCATCTTAAAGTGATGTTCCTCCTAGATCCCGTGTTGGCTGCATTAACAAAGAATATGTTGTCTCCGTGTAAAAGGACTGCTCCTGCATCAGTGGGGTCAATCAATGTGGCATCAAAGTAGATGCTGTCAAAGTCAATAGTGTCGCCTCCGTCATTACTTAACATTACAATGCGGCAAGCGCACTGGTATTTCCTCTCGTTCCTAATGTTGAATAATATGGAACCGTTCCGAAGTTCCAACATCTGAAAGGGAGTATATTCAAGAATAACCTTATGCTGCTTATAGTATTGCTCCTCCATGAACACAAAGAATTTACATATGTATAACATGGATACAAAACACATAAAGCATAAATATAAACACAATAATTTTACAGCCAAATATGATCATACACGAGTGTGTAATGATGCAGTGCGTATGATACGTTTTACTTGAAATTTACATATCGATAATATGCAATAAACAATGAAGTTGTTTGTCAGCAGACTCAACCTTTGGTCTTGTCTGGTGGATGTAGGCTGACGTACCTGAACTTCACTTGGCCAAAATACGCCACTGGTCATTGGTCCATACTTTGGAAGTGCTGGTTGTGAAGCTCCGATTTTCCAAGTACTTCCTTGATCTTTAAAAGTCAAGAATGAAAGAACAATAATCTACCATCCTTCACGTTAAATTTAATTTCTCACAATCATTATACTGTACTTCGATTTAACTCATGCACTTTAAACTTACATTTTGATGTTATATAATATTGCCCAACTTTCAATGACAGACAACCGACTGCCAATGGAAAACTGTGCTATAGTTTAGATGCTAACATCAAAGACTGAGTTCACATGACGACGGTATGATACACAATTCTGTATTAGCAAAATAGTAATTGTGTATAAAAAAAAATTACATAATAGGCCTGGTAGATGATCTTCCGACAAATTATAGCCAACTCGATCACAATTCTCTATTAAAAAATAGCAATTGTAATAATATAAGAAAAGTGGATGGCACTGGTTATATTTTTGTAGGAACCATCACCATGTAAGAGATCATAATCTTAAAGAGGACAATGTAAACACTTGATTATGTTTTATGTTGTATAAATATGTTCGAAATAAAAAAGAAAGAAATATATCGTTGGAATGTTCTCCTAGTTTGGAGACGATGTCCCTGGACTAGTGCTGAAGATGTCTGGGGTCTTTTCTTTTGTTATTTACCATAGAACGATATTTTCCTGATACAAACATCGAAATAGCATTTGCTACGTGGATATTAGACACAACATTATAGTCACAGCGCAAGTTCGATAGTCTAGTACCCTGGTTTGGGCCGCCCGGCAATTTAATTTGTGAGGAAAAAAAAATAATATTTAAAACATAGGGTCATTCTGTTCAGATCACCCAATGGTGAACAACCCACCGACTCGGATTTTAACGAAAATTGGGGAAAACGATTATTGGCTAGAGAAAAGCTTAAATTTCAAATATTACGAAAATCCGATTGTCGGATGATGAGCCGTCAAAAATTAAGAAAACCCGAAAAAAAACCAAAAAAACAAACAAACAAAAAAAAAAAAAAAAAAACATGAAAATGGGTGCAGCTACCATTTTCGAACAGCCATAACGTTAACACTACTAGGCCGTTTTTTAAATAGTAAATATCATTGAAAAGGAGATACTCTGAAGATTCCAAATACAGTATGTTGCAATATGATGAGGTTAACAGAATTGCAATATGATGAGGTTAACACTGGATAACTTTGTACTGCAAGGAATCCTTGTACTGGATTTGGAATCCTCGTTCAATCTCCTTTAATTTTTGTTTCATGAAAACCGGACCAGTACATTTTGATTTAATTGCGTTTGAAAAATGGCGGTAGTGCGCAATTTTGTCATTTTCGGCAATTTTTGATCGGCTGTAATTTTTGATCCCTTTGTCCGATTTTGAATAAAATTGAAATTTCGCTCTTTCTTACCCAAATGAACCTACAAATTAAATTTGGTCAAAATCTGACATGGTGAGGTGTAAATCTGTCCTTTTTTGGGTGATTTGACATGGAAAGACCCCATAATAAAAGTTCGATGAATACATTTTCAATAAAGTAAACAAAAAAAATGGGTACAGTAGGCCTATGTACATGGAGTGTTTGAAACTAAGCAAGATGATATAGGCCATCAATAGAATAGCGCCACAAATCGATCACTGGATAATATGATTTAGGGGTTACCCCACTCAGATCTACATTTAAACCCTGTAGTATAAAAGATAGGCCTTCTCCCAAAATTGGTGTTCTTATTAGCTCTGCTAACTTTAACAGCAGCCCAGAGGAAGTAAAAACTTTATCATAGACATGCTAAAATTTTAGGGATTGCTGAGTCCAGATGCCTGATTTACGACCAATCCAGTAGAAGAAGCCCATTGTTAAACTAAATTTTTATTTTGCAATACACCTACGTCTATTGGTTAGTCAATAAGCCTACATTTACATGATAATAAATACCTAGTAAACCAAAGAACAGTGATAAAAATACATTTCAATTGTCCTGCAAATAATTCAAGTCATGTTCTATCTCTGTGTTTTGTTCTGATCATTGTGTTTCATTAATAGCCTTCTTTTCAAGTCATACAGTAGTAGCATTACACCGACATTTGTGCCGGCAAGTTCCATCTCTGTATTTTTCTTTTGTTTACTGTTCATTCTTTACTTCACAAGCCAGGCCCCTCCCTGCTGGCGCCACCCCTGTTCGCAGGGGTAATAAATAGTGTGTTTATCATGACAGTGCTCATAAAAGTACATAATTTCGCTAGTCCTACATAAGGGACTGTTTGCAGAAAACCTTTTGTATTTTGACGTCCACACAAAAATTTTCTGCGACCAAGTTTTGGGTCATTACCGCTAGTGTAGGCCATGGAGGAATAAATGTTACTCCTCCATGTGTAGGCATAGTACAATCTAAAAGTAGGCCCCTATAATTTCAAATTGCGAAAAAAAAAAACCCTTTATAATAGACCTCTTAGCGGGAAAAGTTTCACCCAGGTATATAACGATTGCTTTCAACTCGGCTGAGATTATATTTGGCCCTTCAGATCAAATCTAAAATTAATTTAGCACTTCAAACAAAATGTAATTAAGAACCAGGGGTCTAGTGGTTATGGCGCCAGACTAGTTATCTGGAGGCTATGGGTTCGATTCCCATCGGATCTACTTGCGATTTTTTTTTCTAGTATTTGGGAACGTACAGTACTAAGTATTCGGTACGATAACACGTCAATTAGGGCAAAACATCACTCCTAAGAGAGAATATAATTATAATTATTCATAAAATAATATTATAAACAAATACCGTCACTGATTATGCATTCCATTGCATAATATGTGTGTCTGATAGTATGGCCGCACACAATCAAACGACCTTTATGAGGCTCCAGCTTTTTCTGTATGCCGTATCCTGGCCCAGCTGACCAAGAATAATTATACAAATTATTATTAATATTGTTTGTGCCATTTGCCTTTGAAATATCCACTGGTGGTTGCCATGAGACGCCTCCATCAACTGACTTCAACATATAATTTGAGGTCACTCCACTTGCACATGTTCGATGTGCACATTCGGTGTAAAAAATTAACAATTCTTTGCGTTCAGCGTTGTATAACGTTGCTCCAAGATTAATACCATCATTGGTGCGAAAGTTATTGACAAGAAATTCTGTAACAGACCAACTGTAGCCCCCATTTACAGACGTTCGCCCGGCAATAAACTTCGAATTTGAGTCCGATCTCGAATACTTCCGGGCTTCTGCGTAAACAACAACCTTGCCTTGTGAGGTTAGCGTAGCGACTGGGATTCGGTAGGCATACACATCGCCTTCATCACCTCCTTCGAACAATACTTGCTCTAAAACTACTTCAGGTGTGAATCCAAAACAAACATTAATTAATATTGCCCACAAAATATAAACCAAATTAGAAACATTCGCCATATTTGTTTACTTGCTCAACGATCTCACTATATTACCCAACGCTACACTAGAGTCATGTGACAACGACCCCATGGATTTGACTATTTATTTTATAGGTGAGTTAGTATATACAACTATTTTAAAATTAATATTAATAAGTGTATGATTACATTTATTTGAATTATTATGATAAACCTTATATTAGTATTATTTTTTATATCTTTAATAGTATTTTTGATATGTTAATAATATTATATTATTGTGTTAATTCAAATTTACACACCATATATAAGAAATGTATCATTCCATAGATAATGTCAAGTGACCGGCCATTAATTTAGTCACCTGATCACTGTAGTTTGTTGTCGTTGAGTACGGAATGGAAATGGTAGGTCTGAATATAGGAGCTTGTGTAGGCCTAGTATTATACGTTTGTAGCGTAATTGTAACTGCAATTAATCCTACGGTAGTTCAGACACAAATAATATGGGAAGGTAATACAACGGGTGAAGTGTATTTATATCGCATTCCAGTTATTATCAACCTCCCAAATGGAGATCTGCTCGCCTTTGCAGAAGCGCGAAAGTATGACATACCCCGTACTGATGTCGGAGCAAAATTCATAGCTATGAAACGCTCGAAGGATAAAGGATCGTCCTGGGGCCCGACTGAATTTATTGTTGATGATTATGAAGCCCAAGATGGTCTTAATCTAGGCACTGCTATGGTAGACGAAGAAATGGGATATATCATAATATTGTATGTTTATTGTGCACACAACCAGTGCCCCGAGAGGCAGAATGTTGCCACCAACTTCGTTGTGAAAAGTAAAGATTGGGGTTACACATGGGGTAACCCGGTGGATCTCGGCTTGCAAAACCCAGACATCCTCGGATTCGACCTGTCTCCTGGGCCAGGATATGGGATACAGAAAAAGTATGCACCAAATAAAGGCCGTTTGATAACTTGTGGACACAGGACTCCATTTGCATTGAAGTCTGTTGTTTGTTTTTACAGTGACGGTAAGTGTTTCGTAATTCAAAATTAGGGGTGTGGTTGTTTTGGTTTTGAGATGGAACTAAGAAGCCCTAAATTTATATTTGTGTTCGTCTTCTTCATCTTCTAGGCAAGCAATTGTTTCTTTTGGTTCTTGAGTTTTTTTTTCTTTTGTTCTGAAGATGTATTAGTATTGATTTCAGTGTATATACTGTACAGTATTAACTATTTTTTTCCTAATACCTTAATACATTTTCTGCTATTAATACAATATTATTGTTTGCTCATATTCTCGCTACATTTTTTTTTAAAATTTTGTATGTAAATATATATACAGGCTAGTAATTTTGTTCATGCTTATTTTTTAGACTGAAATGTAATTTGTTGTGAATTTCAGATCATGGCGATACTTGGAAAATTGGAGGTGGTCTTGTTGGAATACCATTTGGTGGGGATAAGAAAGTTGGCGACTTTGCACCTGGTGAAGCGCAGGTACTGGGCATAATGTTGTATGATAATTGACTATTCCAGAAGGTTCTCAAAATGAGCGCAAACACCAACACATACCTTTGTGGGACATGCGCGTAATCCTGGCCGTCATCTTATTGGTCAATTGCAAAGTTTGATTGGCATACAGAAAGGGCAATCATTGACGATTCTTGACACGTACGAATCGCTATTATAAATATTACTGTTACTGTATTAAAAAGATTTTGTTAATGTCATCATGTGGATATCTATTACATTATGTTGTGCCATGATGGGGCTTTCATATACAGTTGTAAATCAATATTGTTGTTTTTGTCATTATTATTATTTATAATATCAACTTATAAATATTATTAATTATCTATCATCATTATTATAAACATTTTGTTGATACTATTTAAATTTTGTTATTGATTATTTACTATTCCTATCGTAGACAACATAATTGTGAAAAATTCACCTCTCCTTCACAATTTTTCTAATTGTTAATTACTAATAATTGTTTTACAAATTCTTTTACTGCAGAAATTATTTCCCAGTCCATCCCCCACCAGCTGCCTAAAATTGCAAGCTTTACCAGCTGTTTGAATTGCACAACAATTTAACCTCATGACTGCCAAGGTTCATCAGTGTTGACATAAAATGTCCCTGAATATTAGTAGCATTGACCTCCCCATTGTTTTTGAGCATTACCTGTGTTGAACAATGATAAGGGTTGTCCTTCAGTCTGGGCGAGACTATTTTTTATACCTTGTCAATAGCAAAACCACCGACCACCAAAAATGTTGATTTTGAAATAAAATTGTATTTTTTGGCCCGTTGGCCACAAAAAATGGAAATTTCATAAAAAAATAAAATTTGTGTATTTATTTTTTATTTTTACCGTGCCCTCCGCTCCGCAAAAATCTCCAAAAATAATAATAATATATTTCTTCCTTTAAAGTATTTATCAATCTCATTACTACTACCACTACAGACAATTAAAAATAAAAAAAGAAGTTTGTGAAACAAGGTATTAAAACGTCTCGCCTAATAATAGTCTTCCATTGAAGTGTTGCTGAAACCAGTACAGTAATGTTCGTGAGTGGATAAGAAAAAAATATTATACTGGGATTGGATAGCAACCACCAAACTACAGTTCCTCTTCATTTTTCCAATGCTTGAAATGAAACTCAATAAAAATGCAATGAAATAATAATTGTTTGTATACAGTGTACAATAAAACAGGTTTGACCTTTTCAGCACACAAGATGCAAAACTGTAAAAATGTGGACTAATTCAAACTTAATGCTTTTTTTCTTTTTTCTTTTTAGGAAGATAATGATATCTTAATTGACTTATAAAAATAATTAACTTTTGTTCATATTGCTTATTCTCAGGTTATTGAATACCCAAATGGAACACTATTGGTCAACGCTCGTAACACACACTTCTATCATTGCCGCTGCAGAATGCATGGTATGAGTTTTGATGGAGGCATAACTTTTCCCGTCACATCTACCAAGCTCGTTCCAGAGCTCATCGAACCCAGTGTCTGCGGTTCCATCCTTCTACACGGTGGTACCCTGTTTTTTTCTAACCCGGCATCCACCTCAGGGCGCTTCAATATGACAGTGAAATGGAGTAACGATATGGGAGAGTCGTGGCCTGGCCAACTGCCGATCTATCTTGGTAGTAGCGAGTATTCTTGCTTGTCAAATGTTGACGACGATCATATTGGTTTAGCTTATGAGAAAAGCGATTACAAATTGGTGGAATTTGTTAAAATTAAAGTGCATTAGCTCTGAAGTACAGTACTAGTTTATGTATACTATTTGTATTAAAATCAAAGGACAATCACGAATAAATTTGATTTTGTATTGAGACTGAATGGTGCCTATAGCTTGAACTCGCTTGAGGCCAAAAAAATATGTTACCTACATGTACAGTAAAGCCTGACCCACTATTGAAACTTTTAAAAATCTACATCATGTTTATTTTTCAAGAAAAATTACTAAATTTATAAATCGAGGAGCCCCCCAAAAAAAAAAATGGTTTAAAAGTTCACCATGTATTTTATCCAGTGGTGTTTCTAGGAGTCTTGAACAAGTGGACTGATGGAGGGAAAAAGGTGAAAGTGGGGGCTCGATGATTAAGTGAGGGGCACTAGCTCAGAAAATAAAGTGATTTTTATTTACTGCAGTTATAATTTTACCAACCAAAATAAATGCGATATGTGATATTGGCAAATTTATTATAAAATTAAAGTTGGTTTAGAGAAAAAATACTATAAACTAATAATTTAAGGTCATAAAATTTGAGAAACTGTACTGCATTTATTTTATATCCATTTTACAGTGTTTAGCTGTTGTGCACAGAATAGCTACAATGTTTAGTACCACTTCGCCAATCCTCCGTATTGAACGTGCCTCAATATTGAAATTGTTTATTCTTGTAAATTTGAATTGTATAATTTTTTTTTATTATTTGCAATGTACTGAATTGTTTCAAGTTTTGTGTGAGGTTTCATTCCAGTAAGGTTTTTATATCTGAATTTTCAGATTTTAAAATAAAATGATTTTGTAAATATTAGAGACATGATATAAATATACAGGTCTCTCTCCAATTCAAAACCACTTTTGGGACTGGGTTTTCCATTGTCTTTAGCAGCTTTGGTCAGATAAGACATTTGTAATGGGACCACAGAAATGTGGTCTTTAATTGGAGGCATTTTTAAATATATGGAGACCTACAGTATATTATATTATTATCAAATATATATCCGTCAGTCTTCCAAGATAAATTTATATTGTATTTTATTCTGATGGACAAATCAAGTATAGATTATAATGTAGTACAGAGGCTAAAGGAATCAAAATTATGCTAAATTTTAAAGCTAATTAAAACCGATGCCTATAATATAATTAGTTGTCAATGTGTTTCCTTTATGGCTATAGAATACCAAAAAATATATATATTACTCTTTGGTAACAATGATATTGACGAGCAGAAAGTCTCATGGGTGAAGTTTGGAGGGGGGGGGGGGGGGGGGGAGAGAGGTGGGGTTTAGTTTTTCTCACCCCACTCCCAGGCTAAACAGACTCTGCCACTATACTGCTGCATTTGAAGAGAGGATTTGCCCGATGGGGTTCAGTTGTCCGCTACGGTCATGTAGTACAAGAATTCAATAACAAAATAGAGTTTGATCAATATATTTTATTTATTTTGATCATTGCACAACACATTAATTGGAATGATTAATTACAATTTAAAATACAAAATTCTGCCCTATTTTTTTGATATCATTATAACTAACACTACATACAGTATATTTCTTTCTCCATCTATGATAGACTATCATGCAGTACATGACCACATTAAAATACAATAATGTTTTAATACACAGTGTTTATTTTAATCATTGCACAAAAGATGAACTGGCATAAATATTACAAATTTAAAATACAAATTCTGTCATATTTTTAGTATAGCCAACACTACATAATTTTTCTCAATTCAGGAAAATATGCTCTGTTTACACCATTTTAGTGCGATTCCCTTTTATACATAGGTTTTTGTATATTTAAACAATTGCACAAAGTATAAGCATAAGTAACTGGATTACAAAAAGAAATTTCAAATAAAATCATTTACCTCTACTAAAAATTTCAACTGCACACAATTCCCACCGATCACTAAATACTTAAAAAATATAATTTACAAAATGCCCTGCGTGGGATAGACTTTCTACCTGGTTTGTATGATTTTGTAAATTTGGAGGAAATAAAGACATTATTAAATTATTTAAAAACTTATAATGGCATAATAATTATTAATATTTGATGTAGCCAACACTTTTGCAAAAGAAAGCAATGGAACAACTGCAAACTAAAATTGCATATATATCAATTTTCTTTGCATTTAAAGTGCACAACTATAGTGTGACCAATACTGTATGGCCGAGCAGTTAAGGCAGGGGCACTGCAACCTACAGCCATAATATCGGCGCTGATTTGAACGGCACGCTCGCCTGTGGACTATGAACCATAGGTCAACTATACACAATTGCTCATGTGCACTTCAAAGAATGCCGTACATCTTTTTAGACGAGTAGGGGGATACCCCGGGATACGGACTATTAGGTCCTTTGCAGGATGTACCTACGTAAACATAGACCAAATTACAGTATATGTTGTGCTCAATTCTCTGTCCGCACTATAAGTTTTATGTGACATGGGACAGGTAGATATGTCACATAAAACTATAGTGTGGACGCAGAACAACGTTTTATGCGAAAGCCAATACAGAGAATAACCAATTTGCATTGTGTTTTCACTATTTAATAAAATACTCCTATTCACAGAAAAATAACTTAACTACTGTACTGTACTTAATGTAAGGTTACATTTTCGTATACCTAGTTTTTGTATGACTTTGATTTAAAATATAAAATCAATGTAATATATTGTTTGCCTTTTAGTGCACCCACCATGCTGAAAAAATAGAAATTTAATGGTGGGCTTGAAAAAAAATATAAAAGTAGTACCAATTTATGCATAACAAAGAAATAACATCAGTCTGCTAAACCATTATGAACTATGCTAATCAATATATGTAAAAGTATTTATGAAATATTATTGAATAATGCATTCAGTACTGTGATATGAAAATATACTTCAAAATGATACTACTAATTACTGTACTAATAGTTTGATTTTGACTGACAATGTTAGATATTTATATTAATAACAATAATAATACTAATACTAATAATAATTATAATTGCATGATAATAATGTGAATACTCTATCACTTAAGTTTGTTTCATTGTCTTTTTATACATGTATATATATTTATAATTGATATTGTATACAAATTTGATGAGTTTCTTTAATTTGTGGATCGTAAGTTTTAGCTTAATTTCAGATTGTTTTTTTATTCCTAGGAATTTGTTCATTTATATTGCTATCTAAATGTTGCTTTTAAAATATTATGAAGCAAAACAATTGGAATGTAATAGTTTTTATAAAAAAAACAAATTGGTTCAAAATTTGATTTTAACAAAATACATCTCCTTATAATTATCCTTTTCAAAGAGTAATCCAACATGGTTGTCATCAATAGGCGAGAGACACGAGTACTCGCTATTGTTACTATAAACAACCAGGCTACCAGTCCAACTAATGCCTTCGTCTAAACTCCATCGCAGGGTCATATTAACTCGGCTGGTTGTCGAAGCAGGGTTGGAGAAGAACATGACTCCCTGATGAAGGAGCGTGTTTGCGTTACATCGAGGCTCAATAAGGGCCTCGTCAACCCGTAATTTTGAAAGTGGGAACGTCTTTCCGCCGTCATCGCTGTAGAAGATTAGGCGATTCTTAGAGTGGAAGTAATGCTCATTTCTGGCGTTAATCAGAAGCCGTCCATTAGACAGCTCAAGAATCTACAAGAAACATATTTTAAACTGTAAAATACCTGCTTGCATTTAGTTCTACTACTAGAGAAACAGTATGTGGTGGCCGGGAAGGTGCAGAGGCTTTAGCCCTACGTACAGGCCACCCCCCCCCCCCCACACCCTCAATTGTCAATGTCACATCACATCCATATAAGCGCATGTGATATTATAGGCCTACTCATATTCTCTGTGGGAAAATAAAAAAAATAAAAAAATTACTGGGTGTGGATAGTAGCTAAGTATACATTTTCCAAAAGCCACTATATATATACTTGAACACTGGGCAAGTCTACACCAGAAACCAAACTACTATATTTCATTTTTTAGACTTTTCAAAATCTTTAGTGCAATGTACAGATTTTAGGCCAAAAATCAAAAAAAATTTTTGTGTTGGCCACGTTTTGGGAAAATAAAAAAAATGTGTAGGTTGGTGGTAGGGAAATTAACCAAAAATGTGTAATGCTTAAAAAGTAGAAAATACACAAATAACTTATACAACAATTTTGGATTCGCATCGCATCGCATACCATAATAATAATAATAATTCTGCACCAATGTAGGCTAGGCCTTGGACTCCTAGCCTAGTCCAAGGCTGTTCCAGCCTTGTTAGCTTATGAAAAAAAATACTGTTCCTTGTTTTGTAGTAAAAAAAAAAAACTAACTAAAATGCCCACCCTGAATTTTGTAAAATTTGGGTTGGTAGGGCATGGCCCAACATAATACTGTAATTTTTTTTATTTGGCCTTACATTGAGGCCTAATACTTGCCTGTGGTTCTCCTGGCGTGAAATCGCCTATATTCTTTTTCATATTATTTGGCAAAAACACAAGCATTTCACTCTTGTTCCAAGTATCACCATGATCTACAAAAAACAAAATGAAAACAAAAGCAACCGGACTATGATTAGAAATCACGCAAAAGCCAATCAGTAAAGAAGATATTCTCATCATTAAGTGATATACTTTAAGATAGTATGCTGTATCTTATATTATTGTAACGTTCCCGGAAACTCTGTAAATGTAGGCCTGACAATGCGACTGGATTTGTTTTGAAATATTTTCGCATAAGTAACAATTCATATTAAATACAAAGGGCTGTAGGCCTACCTGAATGACTGAGGACATTCATAAATTATATTTTGATATGTTAGTGAAGCTTGTATGTTAGGGTAAATATTAACACGAACCAAGGATTTTTTGGAGGACGACCTAAACAAGGCTTATTGAAGGGGGGTTCCACTCCCAAAATTATAAATGGAGGGGGGAACATATTACAACTCAAGTCTACATCTACATTGATACTGAAACATCACATCAAAGTAAACGTTTGTTCATTATAACGTTATAATATTATATAGGTAGTATTGCTAAGTAAAATCGGAGATCAATTTTTCTTATATACTTACCGTCACTGTAAATACAGGTCATTGCACCATAAGTGGCGTTAGCAACAACGTGACCACATGACAGAAGCCGTCCAACGTTTGGTGCAATTTTCTTCTGGATGCCGTATCCGGGTCCAGGTGCCCAATTCCAACCTTTGAAGAAGGGCGATTTCTCCGCCAAGTCAACCGATTCAGCCCAGGTGTAACCGTTGTCGAAGCTCACCTTTTTAAAATTCGTCGGGTAGTACTTTGAAGGGTCACATGCATTGTGAATGCAGAAACTGTATATAATGATTATAGAACTTGTTTGTTCGTCCACTATAATATTGCCCAGATTTAAACCATCCCTGTTCATGTAATCATCGACCACAAATACACTAGGCCCCCAGTTAATCCCCAGGTCTTTCGACCTTCGCATGGTGATGACCTTTGCAGAGGCATCGCCGTGGCTGGTTTTTCTGGCCCCTGCAAATGCAAGGACATCGCCATTCGGGGCTTGGATCATTATTGGGGTTCTATACTCACTAATTTCTGCATCTTCACCTGAAACCCATACATTTTTCTCTAAAACAATTTCAGGTTTGACTGTCAAACCATCTGCAGTCACTATACAAATCAAAAATACATAAAAGGATCCCAAAATTCGGCTTACTTGGCCAGCCATAATTTTAAAATTCCTACTACTACTAGGCCTATACAGTATTTACACACGTGACACACACACACGCGGTATACAAGTAGTGGCCCGCCCTCTATCATTTTCAAACTCGTATGTCTAATTGAGACGTATTATGATTTATTGTTTAGTATGGGTAGGTTGTTGTTAATGAGTTTTAATATATTTGAAGATTTTATATAATCATTTTTATGTATAAGGCCTCAGTGTGAATTTATTAGGTGGTACTCTTTCATGCATTTGCCTCCTTGTTTTAAAAATGTTTATTTTGGTGCCAATGAGTGATTGATTGATAAGTTTAGACTAATTTATTTGGAAACAACGCTTGTTCAACCTTCGTGCAAGCCTATATGTGCTTGGTAAACTAGTGACCTATTACATTTGGTTGAGTACCAACCTGAGAGATGCCTATATATATATATTTTGTTAAATCATATTATGATCAATGTTTAGTAACGCGTCGGTGAATTAAATATTGACGTAAAAAAATGACTTAAGTTACTGCATGACCGTTTTTATATTTTTAATAAAACCAATTTCTTCGAATTATAAATACATTTTCACTTGAATGCGTGATAATTCGTTATCATACGCATATGCTTGTGCTAAATGCGTGACAAATTATGATCAAGCATGTGTCCACTTTGAAATGCAGGACCGTCCAGCGATGCAAGGCGGTTGGTAATTATGTGTAGGTCTAAAAGAAAACTATCAACATATCAAAATTGGGAAATTCATTAGATAGGCCTATAAAATGTATTACTGTACAACATAGGCCACTCGCCGACGTAAAAAGTTACCGGATGAAGCCCAAACATTGTGTAATATATTATTTAGATTAATTGATTAATTATTGATTATTAATTATTACTAACGGTACATTGAAGTGTAGGGATATTGTGCTTTTCATGTCTGAAGTGTATTTTATCCTACTTTTTTGTTGACGTCTATGCCAAAAAACAGAACTTTATAGTAGGCCTCAGGGGTGGCGCCAGGATTTTCCCGACGGGGGTGGGGGGGGGGCGAAGCCCTGGACGAGGTGTCAGATTTCCCCGACGAAAGCAAAGTGGGCGTGGTCAAACTTCGATTAAAAACGTTATGAAAGTGGTCCTGGGGCGAAGCCCCGAAAATTTCGACAATTCAGGGGTTTCAAAGGCTTATTTAATCGATTTTAGAGTGAAGTGAGGAAAATTGTGCTAAAGGCGAAAAAGAAAGTTGTGATTTGTTGATCTTATTCCTGCGAAGCAGCCAATTCATATTCTTGACAGCAATTAGACCTCTGAAAGGTCATTGTTTGTCAAAAAACGAGTGCCTAAGACGACTGAAAAGCGGGTTTCCTTCTTTCGTTCTGCTGGGTAAAATCAATTACTTTAGGCGACGTTTGTAGACTAACCTACTCGTACCAACGTCCGCATGTCGCGCTAGCCTTATCTTACTCTAGGCCTAAACTAGCTAGGATGGTATAGGCCTAGCCTTGAAGGGACGAAGGTCCCAATGAAAAACAACGTCGCTCTTTGATAGCTAACATTGTCTATTTAACATCAAAATAATTCATTATTAGACCTATACTGTAGTTGTTTTTTGAATTGTACTCCACAAATTAGCACAACTGGCTAACGTCTCTATCTATTGTCGTGACGTCATGGCTCGCTGGCTCACAC
>NW_022742319.1:35481-42230 GCF_011630105.1 Anneissia japonica | reverse complement strand
TAGACACTTTTTGACAAAAATAAAAAATTACGACTTTGTTACCCAATGAGAAGTGTTCTCATATAGACAATGGGTCGTGTCTCATATTATTTGTTATAGTTTTATTATTCATTATTTTCACTTGACTCGCATAAATAATTTTGTTCGAAGAACATTTATATTATGCAGTTGTACTTCGCAGCACTTCACTTGCAATTTGCAATTTCTAGTTATAGTATAGTTAAAGCTATAGTTAGGTCTAAGTTGTCCTGCATATTAAGTAGATCCATGTTAAAAGATCATGAGAAATTTGTCTTACGTACCTCGCATATTAACGGCTCCCCTCTCCTTTTAAAATCCTGGCTACGTCCCTGAGACATGCGCGTATTCATGGCCCTGCTCTGATTGGTCAGTTGTTAAGTTTAATTGACACTTTTTGGTGGTATAATCCTCGTTCAAAGAAACGAGTTTCTCTAACCATAAACATCCGGCGGTCATAGTGACATTTAGTAACAGTGCCAATTAATGCTCTTCTTGCAGTTGAAAGCAAAGGGGGGGGGGGGAACACAAAAAACACTCAAGTCGTTATACAATTATTGGTTACTCGGACTTTTATTTCCAAACCCATGACAAGACACCATTTCAACAATTGTTCAAACCGTGATAACTTATCTAAAAGTAGCCTACCACTCAACCAATGTTTGTTTTCAAATCGTGATAACTTATATCATTCCAAAGTGAGAATTGCTAATCTTTGTAGAAAAGTTTACTAAGATGACCTTGAGCACCATTTGTTTTGCCACAATACATTTCATACTTATTATTCCTTACTGAAAAACGTGACAGGATCAGAATTAGAGTAGCAAACGTGAACACTGGAAAACGAATTCGAAAATTTAATCAATATAGAGGGCAGTATACCACAATAGCGGGCAGAAGACAGTGTAAACCTACAGTTTAACATTGTCAAAGTTCTTAATTTTGTGTCAAATGTATAGTATAAAAAAACAACATTTTTAAATAGTATAAATAATGTTTCAGCTCAGCTGCTAAATTAAAGTATCTAATTTCAAATTCTTTCCAATTTGGTCCACGTTGCCACACCGACTTTGAAGGAATATAACCCTTAAAAGTACCAATGGAGGTAGATGAGAAATGAGAACACGAAAACGCCCTCTCCGACTACTACTACTACAACAACACTAATATCAACAATGCCGTGTTTTTTGTGATGATTATTTCTTAAACGTATCGATCTAACCTAAAATCGGTGTTATTATGCAAATCTTTTTAGAATAACAAGGCACATAATACACATGTTTTACCAAACAATATTATTATTAGAGGAGGACGTTGTCCTATGCGTGATTTGGTGAAATCATAGGCGCCGCCTATACTAGAATGCTCCAATGGCTATGTACATTCGATCTCTTAAGGAGGATGTACATAGTGTATCTTTAATTCTAATTGCTGTATAAAATGCATGTCCGTATTATAGTAAGACTATTAATAAACAAACGTGACGCAGCTGTGCCAGACAGTTCTGGCGCCCGACGTCGCTTGAGCTCATTCGCGGACGTACAGCCATTTTGAAGTCGAAAAGACAAATTAAATACTAAAGCATTCTGTTTCCCTATAGAAACTCGTGGGTAATGGTTTCTATTTATGTGGAAATGAAAGCGCTGTTACAAACTGGTAAAATTGGAAAGGAAGACTCTTTCATTAGGCATACATGCATAAGCCATGGAGAGTGTAACCTCTTTCTCTACCGTTTACAACCGTTGTTACCTTGCCTGTACGAATATGCAGCATCATACGTAAATTAGGGTTATTTTCTTTGTTAGTATCTATAAACATTTTCATTAATTTTTCTTACTCGTCGATACTTTACAAAACTTTAAGACTGTTTGTTAGTTTTGTTAATAAATTTAAATATAAATGCCTCGTTATTTAAATTTGCTTACAAACAATCTTATACGGTACTTTATACTTAGAGGCCTTGTTGGTACGACGAACTATAAGTCTAACATTATTATTGTTAGTATTATTATTATTATTATTATCCAGGTCGTAGGGGATCTTAAATATCCATAAACCAGTGTGCATAAAAATAAACCAACATGTATAAATGGTGGGCAAAGCGGTTGCAATTCGGACTTCTAATCTTGAGGTCAGGATTGCTAACCTTTCACTGTGCATTTCGCTTGCTTCACTCTCCACCTGAGAGCCGGTGGTTATACCAATGCACTGATTATTGAACATTACGGAATATCCCACAATTAAGGATCTGAGAATATTTTCCTTAGGTGTTAAACGAATGACTGGTTTTAGCAAAAAACATTATGAGCAGACATAAATAGGGGTTTTCGCAAGCTTACAAAAACAATGAATACAGTTACACAGGCCCGTATTTAGGGGGGGGGGGTGGTTTCGATCGAACCCCCCGGCGGGAGATGGAGTTCCGTGAACTTAAATTAGGAAGATTTAAATTTTCGGAAAAAGGGATTCCATGTAGCGGAGGACAGAATAATAATAAATATAAATGTATAAGAGACAGGGGGTATTCAGTCTACCAACCGTCCTCCAGCACAATTTTTGATGTTCGTTTATTCCTAGAAAGTTTTGTAAAATGTTCATTCCTTTCAATTCTATTTTTAGTTCCATTTGTTGATGACACACATAAATTTAGTTTTACTTACACGAGTTACTATGTTATTATCAATAAATAAATGATCAATTGTAGTATTCAGGCCCGTATTTAGGGGGGTTCTCGGTTCTCGGGAGATGGAGTTCCGTGAAAATTTTACTTAAGATTTAATTTTTTGGAAAAAGGGATTCCATGTAGCGGAGGACAGAATAAAAATAAATATAATTTTTATTTTTATTTCTTTTTTTCAATTTTTAATGGCGGCTCGTACGCAAACACACTTACAATAAAATTTTATTATTTATTTTGAAATCCACAATTTCGGAATCGGAGGGTTCGCTAAACAAGTTATAAAAAAAGTCTTGCCTTATTTAAAGCACTAAAAATGTATATTTTTTTATACTGTAAAAGGGCCTGAGGCCTATCACACTGAATAAAGTCCCCATTTAGGGGAGAGAAGAAGTATGTGGGTTTTGATAATGAGTTCGGCATAGTCCCAAGCCCGAACCCCCCCCCCCCATCCACGCCCATTGAAATTCCTAAATACGGGCCTGTTACATTATCAATTTTTTAGACAATTCTTCCTATCCCCTACAATGGCCTAACCGTCACAACGTAGGCGATTCATGTCTTTGCATGAATCAAGGATCATATTCAGCACATTGTCAAGAATGTTTTAGACACGAATGACGTTAATGATAATGACGTATTCGTTTTCGTAAGGTTGCAAAAATCTCCCTAATAATATAATTACAACATTACCAAGAAATCTTAACTGTAACAATACAAAAGTCATTGATATAGCTAAATCTCTAAAGATTATTAATATATAAAACAATTCACCAGTATTTTTTTTCTGAACATGTTTTTTCCCTATCTATAAAAAAATATGGTTATTTACCCAAAGCACCACCATCAACCCACCTCCCAAAATAAGACTAATTAATACACCGTATTATTTAAATTGAGTGTATAATATTTCCTGGGCATATTATATCCCTTCTTAGAGATGACTCAATTGTTAATTGACATGCACAACAAATACTAAGATCGTAAATATTACATTGGTCTGACTATTCTACGTTGACGATAGCTCGAAATCCTTTTCCTTGGACTGTTGCGTCTGACTGAAACTTAATCCAAACTTCACCAGTTACTGATCGTAGCACTGTAGGTGGTGATCTACTTCCACAAAATCTAAAATTTAATACAAAACACTGTCAAATCTAATATTCTAGTATTATAGATAACAAATTGTTATGTAACAGTTTCATGAGAAAAAAAAAGTTTGTAATTGTTTAAATGTGTAGTCTTCTTCATTTCCCACTTATAGTATTAAAAAAAACAATGTAATATAGATTCAATGAAATGAAAACAATACTTTAATCGAAAAATGTAATTATAACCTCAAAATGTGCACAACAAAAACATAAATGGAGAATTTATAAATGCCTGAAATGCCTCTTTAACTTTTAACACCACTAAGCATATTTTATTCCTGACCATTAAATCTGCATTTGTTTATCAGTGAACATTTAAAAATGATAACTATAAAATTATGCCAATCTTGCTGTTTATTGCTTTGCATTATTTTTGAAGGAGTGAACTTACCTTCCAATTCTTGCTGGGTGTTCTACGTCTCCATCCATGATATCGACGTAGTCGAATTGACAATCCTCTTGTTTCTCAATATCGAAGTTTTCAAATGACATTGTCACTTTGGATCCAGTTATTTTCCAGATGCAATCAACTTTATTCGGATAAAAATCCGGATACCCAGGTGTTTCTAGAGTTGTGGTTTCTGTGGAAGCGAAGGATGTATCAGTGTGTGGATGGAATGGACTGATATATACATAAAATTATATATACATATTACATAGGTACTATATATATATACATATATATATACCTATATAATACTGTTTATACTATACATATACGTGTAAGTAGGTGTACCAACAGGAATTTAAACGTCTTGTTTATGAGGCTCTGTTAATTTTCTGATTTACCACAAATGACATCATGGCCAAGTGGTCAAATCAATCGCCATGTATACGAATCCCGGTTTGAGTCCCCGTAAATCTTTAGTTATTTTTGACATCCTTAACTTGTTTTAGGTCCCGTTCGATCATTCATTCATTCATTCTGGTAATCACCAAAAAAAAAAAATGACATGGCAGTATAATAAAACAACTGAATTGAGTCAATTATACATTTATTAAAAGATATAGAGATGTTTGACATTCGATAGTTATTGCAAATGAAACGGCTTCAAGTTCAGGATGTGAACCACAAGGCTCTACCCGCTAACTTTTTCCGGGGAAGAAATAATTTATGAACACTTGCCGACTAAAAAGGAAATGCTTTTTGCTTAATCTCACCATTGATCGTACCCCCACACTCCTGCTTATGGTCCCCACGTTCCTCAGTAAAATAATTGACCAAAATGGAACTAATGTGCGGCCACTGCGAGCGGTACTTTATCCAGATGCTGTTTGATATAGTGTCCACTTCTCCAGGCCAGTCCTCTATACTACATATTTTTGTTATTCCGCTACCAGGACCTTGGCCCTGTCCTATGATTATGTAATCTAAACAACTACCGTCATCTTCCCATTTCTGAAATTCAATCCTAAAAAAGAAGATACAAATCGAAACTATAAGATAGTGGCCTGATGAAAAGAATGTTAAGTTCCTGCATTAGTTTTAAACATTCAAGAAAATAACAGAGCATTTACGCATGGCATTTTCCATCTAACCAATCTAATCAAGTCAACTTTATTATTACAATGGTGATGGTTAATGGTTAATTATTAAAATTGGTTAACAATGGTTAATTATTAAAATTATTCAATTATTCAAAAATTACAGTATGATAAAAAAAAAAACCATTATTGGGATCACAATTAGAAGACGTGCCTTGTCTCATAACATGATGATGATGGTGGTGGTAGTGGTGGTAATAAGAATATCAAGAATGAGGATGATGATGAAGAAGAGTTTTATATTAGGTGTTTTTATAAAGGTGGTGTTTATTAAGCCGGTAGTATGCCTGCGCCTAGACAGCATCTGTGTAATGATTAGTGAGGGTGCAAAACATTAAGAATAGGTAAATTCGAGTTTAGCAGGTAAAGTATAGGCTACACTTTAATTTAACTTTAGACATATTCCTTACCCTAATGATATTCTAAGATTCTGGTCGACAGTTATGTGCCACAGGCATTCAAAAGAATGAGTGTTATCACTCGAAATATTGGGCGAGAGAATATAATCCTCGTAATCATCGTAGGAACGTACACAGTTCTGTATCTCTGTAGAAAGAATTAGAATGTAGAGTTGTCTATCAAGGCATAATAGGCTAACACGTAAACTGTAGCAAGCAAACTACTATACTATTTACGCAGGCTTTCCAGTTATAATTTCTGTGTTTTCTCATTAATTAAATAGCTACAAATTTAAAACCTGCTATGCTAAAAAAAATACATCGAGCAGTCAATTTTACGCAATTAAATTTGACTAATTGCGCGTAACATACACGTGACATCACGCTAAACATACCTTCACAATTGTAACTGTTTTCAGCTAAAATGTATCCTATGTCGCACGCGCACTGGTAGCCACCCTGTGTGTTGAAGCATCGATGTTCGCATAGCATACTTCCATCCTCGCATTCATTCTTATCTGTAAAGAATCATCAGAAGAAGCAATTAAAATTACTGTATAACAGTTAACAAAAACCTTTTTTAGTCCTGACAAAAAATATTTATGCCTCCCAGAGAGAGAACTCATGCTTAGCACGGAAGGCTCAATAATTTATTATTAATAAAGAAAATAGTTAATATGCATGAGTGTTGCTTGCAAAGATGCTACCATAAAGAAGGGAAACAACAAACGCGATCGATCAAGGATCAATTTTATTTTTTAAGAACGGTTCTAAAGTTGCGCGTGAATAGTGCGCAACTCACAACATGTGCGTAACTGTCGTCACTATGGAGAACAGGACATTCGTTTATGCAATAGAACGGAGCCCAACACACTAAAATCATACTATTATCAAAGATACTAGAAATACAAGATAGAGTTCTCGCATTGTAAAAATGAGGCGGAAGTCGTGCCCAACGTA
>NW_022742319.1:15373-35144 GCF_011630105.1 Anneissia japonica | reverse complement strand
TTTTAAGAACGGTTCTAAAGTTGCGCGTGAATAGTGCGCAACTCACAACATGTGCGTAACTGTCGTCACTATGGAGAACAGGACATTCGTTTATGCAATAGAACGGAGCCCAACACACTAAAATCATACTATTATGTCAAAGACAGATCGAGAGATCACCGAAGAGAGACGAGTTTTATCCAGGAAGCGGTTATGTGCTTTGATAGACGAGTATGAAAAGTTTCAAAGAGAACTGAAGGAAAGACAGTCCTATATCAAAACGAAGCGGCGACGTTTATTTGGTCTAGAATCGTCACTTGTTGTTTTAATACAAAATGCACGGCAGCTGCGAGAACGACTCGACATCCTACAGAATGAAATCGACAAAGAAAAAGAAGCAGAAGCCAACAGATTGTGGCCTCACAATTTACGACGTTCGACCGGTTGAGAAGAAAATGTTTTGTTCGTCAGAGAGGTTCTAGGCGATCATCAAGTGTACATAGCTAGCTTTTGTTGTTCAGTATTAATGAATTGTCAATTGTCAGATAGATAACAACAGGCACCTTATATCACGATTTGAAGAAAAAACATGTAAAATAAATTGAAAGTCTATATAACTTGAATAACTTGATTTGAAATGTAATATAGCACACTACACTTTTGGCACAGCACAGATTACATTCAATATCCTATTGTGTATTATTAAGCCTCTATAGACAATGATGTAGTCATTGAAACAAAGATCATTTTAAGTGGGTGGACAGACGACCCGCATTTCAGCAGCAGAAAATGCAAATTAATTACCCTAATTTCATATTTCCAGAAGGTAAAACAAACCATTAAATTTACAATTTAATTATCATTTTATCTTTATTTTTATATTTTGGATTCACATAGTAAACATTATAATAATACATAATTATAATAATTATATATATATATATATATATATATAATAGATTAATAATAACAGTTAGCATACTTTGTTACATATTTACACAATCTATTAATATACCTAGATGTATTGATTTATTATATTATGAGTATTATTATCATTATCATTAGTTTAGACCTTTACTGTAAGGCCTAGATCATGTTTCTGACAAGCCTACAGAACACATCACTAGGCCTATTTTGAGTGATATGATTGTTATAAACAATAGGATTTGTGTAACAGCATACAGCAAATACATCCTAAAAACACCACAACAGTTTTCAAGCTCAGCTGATTTTATCAGTATAGGATTGCGTTGTTCTTGCTGAAAGATTTATAAGCCTGCATACATCCCGGCCTTACACACACGTTCTTTAATATAATCCACGAGAGAATTATCGTTAATATTATTACGTGTGTGTTCATTTTATACATGGTAAATTAAATTTGAACTGACTTCTTGAGGGGTTTTTGTTTTTGTGAAAGGCTCGTTAACGCAGGCCACGTGTGGTTCTATTGTTATACCAATGTCGGCTAGAATGTATTAAGCGAGGTAGAAACGGGCGATTAAGTCGATTGAAAACCAAGACAATATTTCTGCTTATTAATTCAAAATATCACGCGATGATATGCTAACAGGCATTTAGCAGCAGAAAGCATACGGTATCGGTTCGTTAGAATTTTTCGATCACTTAAAGCTCAGTGTTGTGTAAGTATTGTTGGTTCAATATGGCAATAGAGTTGAGGCAATTTCTAGGAGGAATAAACGTTGATGCACATTTCAATGGAAACACAAAGATTCGCAACGATTGCATTGAAGTAAAACGCGCCAAAAAACGCGCGCATCTGCACGTTCTAAACCGGTATTCACAAGTGACGCAGAGTAACTTAAAGCGCTACCAAATGATGTCTGAGTCAGCAGCAAGAATGATGTCGACTGGAAATAGAACAGAAAACCACGAATTATTAGATTCAATTCGAATCTCGCCAGAACAGGAAAAAATTCGGCAGAGTTACAGTCGTTTAAATCAACGATTGGACGTGGTGGACAAAAGGTTGATAGGGTTACGGCATCAATGCCGCTCTTACGATGAGCGACTTGGAGAGGCATTTATAAGGGTTACATCCATTGAAAATAGTTTAGCTGCTCTTAAACATTCGTTTTCAAAAATGCATATTGATTTTCAGATGATAGAAAAACATATCACCAACGCTGCTGTTCCGGAAGCTATATACGATAGGCTTCCTTTATTGACTAGAAATTATCAACTAGGTATAGGCATACAGCAGGCAGCAGATGTTGGTAGGCTGACATATCCAGCACTAAAGCCGCCGAAATGCGACAAAAATCGTTTGCTGATAAACGGTGACTCATCGTCAACTTCAACTTACGATCTGTCCTCTCAGCCTGAACTTGGTTTGATAGAAAGGGAAAAAAACTACATGAACGAATTTGAAGGTGAAAAATGGATACATTCTACAGATGATGATATGGAAGAAAAATTAACAGGAAATTGTGAAACTAAAGAAGATAAAACGGAAAAAGTATATGGAAATTTACCACTAACGCCAGACAAAAGTTTATACATGAATACCAAGCGCAGAGAAATGAATATTAGGAGTAAGAAGTGGACGAAGACGGATATCAATTCACGTGAAACGTGCGAAATATATTTAAGCTACATTAACGCATTCCTGGATCTCCTGGTAAAACAAGTTTACATTGGCGAAATTAAAGATGATGAAGATAATCGATGTAAAGTGCCTGCTATCGTTATCAACTCTATTCACGACCAGATAGCGAGAAACGAATCTATCGGAAAATTCTGCCGACAGCTCGGTATGGCGCCATCAGTATTTCAGGAACTCATCATGTTAAAAAAGAAATACGAACAACATGGAATACGAGATAATTTTGACCCAGGATTGGCAAATGATTTAACTATAAACTCATTGCTTCGATCATTGAATGAAGACAATGACAAGAACAAGTCTTTGCGAATTGCTATTGCGACCGTCCATGCTAGCCTGAATTCACACGTCGAGGTCAAAGGTGCTTTTACGCGAGATTAGGTACAATCAAGAGGCTAACATAAAGTCACCAATTTGTTCATTTGTGAACGAAGCAAAATTGTGTGAGTAAGAGAAGACTAAATGATATTAATTTGAAATTACTTCTATACGGACTGCCTATTAATGTCACCTTCCACAAACAAAGAAAGCGTGAAAAGAGAGACGAAAAACCGCGTCGGATCTTTGATGTTAAATGGACTTTATAAAAATGATTCTACTGACCAAGACAATCGATTCCGTTTGGTGCCATGTAGAATCCCTCTGGACAAGCGCAGTAGTACGAGCCGTCTGTGTTGATACACAAGTGCGAGCAGCCGTGGTCGTCATGACTACACTCATCTATATCTATTGAATAAATAAAATAGTGACAGTTACCAAATGGTCAACTTGTGGTCAGCATGGTTACAACAAACAACTTATTGCATTTTATTTACTGTAGGCCTCAGACAATAATCGACGGTATAAACTTTCGTGTCGTTAGTCATAATAATTAAAATCAACAGATAGTACCTAGAACGTATTCTAGAATACTAAAGAATTATAATTAATTTTTCAGTCATTACTGATGTCAAAATGTAGAGTATTGTAAATTGAAATCGACTGATAACAAATAAGTGCTAACAAAACGGAAACGGAATGTTTGTTTTTCTGTTTTTATTATCAAAACTCATAGCAGTAAAATATAACTGAATTGCGAGTAGATTTACAAAATGTACAAAATACAGGGTTTTTAAAAGATAAAATATCATTAAAAAGCAACAAGCGAGAAAATCAAAACACAGAGAAAAAGGACTGACACAGGGGTAAAAAATCAGCAACAATTAGAATCACGACAAAACGTACATTCGGAAAAGGACAAACAAAAAGACATGCGAGTCTAGCTGCAGTCTACGGTATATTTCCTTACAATCTTTGTTGAGTTGACAAGGATGAATGGGGCGTGGAGTTGAATGAAATGCGATAGAGGTCTCTTCACGTTACTATTAATTATTCTGTTGACGTACGTCATTATGTTATTCTGGACTACGACTAAATCAGCTAATGTTTACGTGTACGGATAAGGTTAGGCGTAATAGGTTGTTGTGGTAAACATTCTACTAAATGATATTTGAAAATCATACCTGTACAGTTACTACTATTCTCTGCAAATCGATAACCCCACCGACAGCCACATGCATAGCTGCCAATCAGATTCATACACGCATGCGCACAGCCTCCTTTGTTGATTCTACATTCATCTATGTCTAAAAAAAAGTAAAAAGTTAAAAACATGTAATTGCATTCGCTTGTGTAAAGTCGACGATAAGAAAATTCAGATTAGCCCCTGATGACCCAACGGCAGTTGAAGTAACCCCCCACTAGTCAGTACACCAGGGCAGAGCACGAACTTCGTTTTCGTGTTACACACAGTGATCAGTGACATAGTAACGTCACATCCAAAGGTAATGGCGATAAAATGACAACCTCCTTAAAAAATCTATCGTTACGTTTCCTTAAATATCAAATGACAAGAATTTATTTATTACAGTAGGTGTATTATTCAGAAAAATAATACATTTTTTTAAAGAGAGTTCGAAAAATTTCACTAGTTGAAAGATTGGCTGTTCCGTTCAACACTAGGCTCGACGCCGTTGAAGAATAATATAGCCTAACATCCATCTTTCAACTTATGAGAAAATGTTTTCATCGCACTCGTACATTTTTTTTATATAAATTTGTGATATGACTGAATAGGTTTATTAATAATGCGTGGCATGGTGTTGATATCTAAGCGTACAGCCGTGCATAGTTTGTATGATTCGTCCGATAAAGCCTGCCGCACACGAGAGCTATCTGCTTTAGCCAATTAGTGTCATTCGTGGCATTTGGCGTACGCACATAGCTCTCGTGTGCGGTGCAATTTCGAACGTTTTTTGTCATTCGTGGTGCTTACGCCAAATATTTATCGTGTTTGATTTTTTTTGGCACGCGTGCCAAAATTCATAGCGTGTGCGGCGACGGGCGAACAAATCTACTTACGACCCTTACGCATACTACGCATGCGTAACCATACGCCCACGTGTTCTATATTTCTAGTGCATTCCGTTTAATACCAAAATTACACAATTTTGAAAACCAGCCATGCAAAGTGGAACTGATTGATTGGAGTGGAGCTGATAGGTTGGTGGTTAAGATGCATGGCTTCCAATCACAGGGCCCTGGGTTCAAACCCTGTCAGATATTCTCACGACTAAAAAACACCTCAACTCCTTAAGCGTCATAAAGTGACTTAGTTCTAAAACATGGTCGTATCCGGAAATTGCGAATTATATTAGGGATTTATTAACTGTTGGGACATGAAAGAAATGAAAAATAATAATATTATTGACTTTTTAGTATTCCATTATTTTGTTAACGCGACAGGGTTGCTCAAAGTTTTTCAAATACAGTTTGTTGTCACTTTACCCCGTGCCTTGTAACTGGCATAAAATCGAGATTTTACGCCGTCGTCATGGTAATTGTCAGAGTGCATCTCAAGTCGTAAATGATTTCCTGTAGAAACAACTCCAACCGATTTCTGTGATCGGCAAAGTTTGGTAATAAGTGGCGATTCGTTGGTTTCCCCATCGAAGATTGATAGATAATCACTTCGACACCCGGTTGCACTTTCTATTGAAAAAAAACACACACAAAAAAATAAAAACAAAAACAATAAAACTGTAATCAAAGTGTAACCTATACAAATGAAGAGATTTCATTCTGCTTGAAAATGCGTCCGGTCCGGCCCGTAACCAGATTTAAGCAGTGAAAGTGCGCCCGCTGCATTATTGTGGACGTGTGACCCCTGTAACATTGTTCTGAAATAAAATCATAGGAGTTATTATTAAACTCTATGACTAAAATAAACAAACAGAGCAACCTGTTTTACATAGATGTGTAATCGGGCCGGCAGTTTGTTTACACACTAAATTAGCATAATAAATATGTTCCATTCTATCTCTTTGCAACTATCCTTTAAACATATGCCAATAGTCCAAAATATTATGTATTACTTCCATGTTTTTAAAAATGTATTGCAGTTTTTCATATATAGATTTGAGTATGTTGTCCGTTTGTCATTATTTATGGTATTCTACTTTTTGTAATTGAACACATACATTGATAGTTTGACGTACTAAATGTTCCAGGAAAGATAAACATATATTAATTGTATTAGTTATATTAGTTTAGTATTCTCACCGCAAACGCAATTAAAAACTAAATACGGTGAACTAGGACTAGGACACTATATTATAGCAGATCTAAGGGTCGGGTTGTTGCAATTTGCGTTAATACAGTAGGCCTACGTTTTTTTTTGCACAGATATAAGAATATTTTAAACAACCGAAGATGCCAGTACACCTCAATAAACAACGTTTTATGTTGTTTTTCTATTCTACATCACATACATACCGTATGTTCATACCTATTAAAAACAACCTACCAGGAACCTCCAATTCATCTATCCTCAGATTGACGAAAAATCCTTCGAGGAGAGATATTTTCCAGACGATTTTAGAGTTTCGAGGAAAGGACATTGGATAATGCGGAGTCTTCAGCACGCCTTCAAATTCAGTGTATTTGTAGTTAAATGCTGGAAGAGGTTAATGAAAAGCACATTAATGTTAATCTTGTTAGAAAAATGTTTGAAGTATATCACTGAAGTCATAAATCTACAATTCTCATCACTAAACAGGTATTAAACCACATCTCTAGCGACCTGCCGACAAATGTTCATTAACTTTTAAGGTGCAGTATGTCAACATTATATGTGCAGTAGCGATGGCTTGGAAACCGTATCAGGACAACAATAATTACTATATACTCACAAACTGTCTTAAAACTGGCATAAAACCTGACCGGAGCATCTAGGTTTATTAAGTGTAGTTTAATCCATAGTCCGCCGGAGTGTATTGTGATTGGGCCTGGGCTTACTTTGCCACAGAAACGTCCAATTAGGGAGCCAACCTCGCCAAAACCGTCACGAACTTCTACATAGCTATTGTTTGAACAGTTACCATCCGGCTTAGCTAATTTGAAAAAAATAATTGATATATATTATATGAAAGGCAGCAGTGATTGAACCAACTCATAGAATCTGATAAAAACATTCACTTCTAATTACCATCTTTCACAGAACCACTTCATTAGTAACCATAGACGTAATAATTGTAGAACATACGGTACCTGCATCAAAAGGTATGTTAACGAACGTATGTTCTGGGAATTTTTAATAGACAATAATTTGTACCGCCAGTAAGCCTAATTGATTAAATTGTGTTGTGTTGATTAAAAAAAAAAAAATGTAACAATGCGATGTGTCAGATGGGTTAATGTCAACCTAATGATATTTTTTTCACCTGGAGCTGGTAAATCTATGTCGTTTATCTCAAGCATCAATGCTATATTCTCCTCTTCGCCAGATATTGCCCACGCGCAGCTTGTGTTTGATTGGATCCGACTTGGGTAATTAGGTGATTTGATCTCACCCTCCATTTTGAACATAGTACCACCGCATTCTGCAAGACAAAAACACAGAGCATATTTAAAAACTTCTGAATTTCGCACTTGTAAGCTTTTTTTATAGACAGATATACGTTAAAAAAAATCAAACAGCCGTGTACAATTAAGCTGTGCTTGTGAGAACAAGAACATTTGTAGAGAAAAAAGGAAAGCGAGCAGCAGATTGCAAAAAAAAAAAAAAAATGAAGTTGTTACTTAATGATGCAAATACTCTACATGGAATACGAATAACTATAGCCAGATTATAGATCTAAGTCATAGGTGGTATTTAGGTGCTACTTAAAGCTTTCATTTATTATTAAAACACTAATAAAAATAAAACCAGAAAATAGAATCAGACTCAAATATGCAATGCCATCTAACTTTATGGTTACTAAACCTTGAGTATAACAGATAGTAAACTTTATACTATGGACTTAGTTCATGTAGGCCTAAGCTTCATAAGAAGAATTTTCACAGATGGAATATGAAGACCGAGCCCTCCTAAAAGAAATGAAAATAATTATATTAATAAAATAGGCTGTAGGTTACGTATTCTGATGAAGACATAGGCCTACTTAAAAATGACCATACAGCAGTATGAACACTAGTGGTTTGGTAGTGCAGAAAGATTTTCCAGAAAACGGCAGTGTTTGAAAAAAAAAGTGAAGGTGGGAGAGGCATGACCGAAAATATATATCAGGGCTTTGGCAAGCCCTCTATTTTTGTTTGACGATGGCTAGGCTCCTCTTTACATATTGATCTCTTATTTGTATATTATATCAACAACTGTTGGCATCTTTTAGCTTTGCAACTATTTTATCTTGTTAGTTTATATCCCTCTTGTGGTAGACTGCTTTTGGCCTACAGGCTCGGCGTTTGCGTCAATGTGCGTCTACTTTTTACACAACTGCAGATATCAACTGTGGTGGCTAGCGAAAAAAGCGTCGCCTGCGTTCCGACACAAAAACTTTACTTAACTCAACATCCCTATTAAAAATGATAAGAATCGATTCCAGTTTGTCTCATCATGCAAAATGTAAATGTATTTTACTTGCCTCACCTCCGACCTTTGTGCAGCGGTACATGAGGCTTAACTGGCGTATATCCCCTTCACTGAGTCGTTCTCGTTGACCTATGATTGCATTTTGGTCAACGGGGACAATCGTCCTGTGTCCATTGATGGTAAAGTAATAAGGGCCATAATGCATTATAGATCCATAGTCATACGGTTGACCAAACGAATTTATCTATTAAAATAAAGTGGAAATCGACATGGACATAATTTGTAATCACTATAACCCTGCTATAATGAATGATTTTAATTATTTCGACATTAAAATTTAAAAAAATGCAAAGTAGTACTGTGTAGGGTTCCAAAGACGCACTGGTGTTTAACCAATGTGTCATACCTGCTATGACATGCGTTTCATATACTGTACCTGGCATCTCACTAAAAAATAACAGAAATGCTGAATGTGACACAACAAGACATGGTATGTTACACATACTATGCTAGATATAGACATAATACCATGTGCAACAATAAGACGCAGAACTGGAACAAATGAAAATATGGTAGGCATGTTACAAAAGAAGTGGAGATGGGCAAAGATTGTGGTAAGAACAACAGATAGAAGATGGACCAGAAGCGTAAATGAATAGATACCCAGAGAAAGTAAAAGAAAACGAGTAAGACAGAAACAAAGGAGGACAGACGACTTGCGAACATAAGAAATATAGGTTTAGGTAAGGGGTACATTCAACAGTGGATGATTGCTGGACCCTGAAGTAATGTTGTATACATAGTTTGAACCACAGCCATTAGTTTGGTAACATGCCCAGTACATTCTATCAAGTTTAGGGTTAAGAAAACCTTTCAGAAGATTAGAGCCCTAGAATCTTGAATTATAAAGTAAGCCGCTAATTAGCTACAGCTAATGCAGGGAAGTCTGTAGCTTTCTGCATGTGGGAATGGCGTCGCGAGCAGCTTTCCGAGATGGATACGTGTGCCTTATAAGGCATTATTATAGTTATTATTATTATTACTAGCACCACTCTGCTGATTTTAAGTCATGTAATTATTATGGTTTCCTGTCTCTTAACCTGTTCATCTAAAAACTGAAATAAAAAAAAACCAATAAGGCACAAGACTTTCGGATATATAGTGAAATGTTGCAGTTACCTGATGTATTGTCTGCTTATGAAACTGGTTATTGCCATTTACGTGTAGGTTGTCGAGATTTATGGTGACGTGCTCGTCCCTGTCTGGTCGGCTTTGTTCGTGCCAGAATCCGACAAGATGGCCGATTTCATGAAGAATTGTGCCGAATGTGTCGCAGCCCGATCCTATAGAGACGATTTGTTTCCCACCTCTTCGTCCAACATTGGAACAACACCTGTTGTAATCAACAATAAGAGGTTGCACGGACCTCATATTCTTTAACACTATGCTCAACCCATTTTCAGGTGACATCCCTATTGGGGACACACTTTCTGGCCTCGAAGGTGTCCTCTTGATAAAGGTTTTACTGTATGTCTATGAATTTTACGACTCCCCTCTACCGACCCAATTTAACGAAACAGTTATCAATCAAAACTACTGAGTTGTCAGTATAGTAGGCCTACAATGATAGCTCTCGAAAATAGGAACTTTCAAGTAGGCCTACAGAGATTACCCACATGCCGTTTTCAGGTTTTTTGCATAACCTGATAACCACTATAAAATCCACCGATCAGAAGACACCCCCACACCCACCCCACCCACTCTTTACACTGATAAAGTGGATATCAGATAATAGTAAGATCAGTTGGGTGACCACGGGTAGGCCTAGTCTGTTTAGGTCTGCTTAAATGTATCCCACAAAAACTCCGGCCGCATAGTGGATTGATATTCCTCTTCAAACTGGGCTACGCCAAGTAAGAGTCGGCAGACTGGGACATGGGGCAGTACATGACATTATACAATTGCGGTAAGCGAATTTGTTTATCGTAGGTAAGTTGAGCATGCAAAAATTCATGAATAATTATTCATTAGAGTGTCTGGAGGCATTACTAGCGAATGCGCAATCTTGCTTCGCTGAACCTGCTGTATTTATTTGCAGCCCTTCCGACCGCAAATAAAACTAAGAAACAGACACACCGCAGAAAGGAAAACGCTTACACTGCATTGCATTATATTGTTATTTAATCAATGACGAAAAGTAAAGTTTAGAAATACTGTACCCTGTAAAATAATAGGTCAGCATTCTCGACTAACATAAGCTAGATGTAGTATGCTAGGCCCCATTTATTTGTCCTGTTTACTGTATTTTAATGTAAGCTTGCTTATAATTTATTACAGCATAAACCACGGAGTATTACCACCCCACACAAGGTAAATCCCACCGATGATCCAACCTTCGCTCACTGCGACGTGAAAAAGCTACAGCGAGCAAAGCCCAGCGAAACGAGATTGCGCATGCGCTAGTAATGCCTTCAGCCACTCTAATGAACGGTAATTTATTAATTTTTGCTTAACTTACCTACGATAAAAAAATTGCTTTCGGTAAACTCATGGACATAATATTATCATGACGATCCTCTAGATGGCCAGAAATGCTACTCAATGTAATTTCCCTTTCTTCCAAATTTGTTTTAAATAATAACGACCAAATGCTTTGAGTTTAATAAGTTCTATTCCCAAATACAGCAGAACTTACCCCTCTCCAACAGAAAAGAATACATAGTCCGACTGGTTTGTTCTAGGTACAAATGTCAGACAGGTGTGTTTTTCGTACGTTGATATAGCTTGTCGGATTAAAGTTTTTGTTTTATCTGCAAGATAACCAATACCAAAATAATAAAATACATTAAGTAACAGATAAGTATAGATGTCATAGGTAATGGCATTAGCTTGTACATTTTTCTTAATGACTGTATATGCACTTTAGCCAATTCACGTCTGTTAATATTTCTTTTAGTGAAACAGTCAGTTTTGAATATAAAAGCAAGACACAAAATGTGTTGTCATGTTTGTGTTTGTTACAACTCAACAATGTAACACAATCAATTGCATCATGCCGAGTGCATTGGTCTTCGGGTTGGTTATGCTAATCTATCATTCCACATGTCTGCATCACAATAGTATTAGCATTTACATTTTTATTTTAATGATAACCAATCTGCTTCTGTTTTCTAAATCTTTCTTTGTGAAACATTTCGTTTTGCCATGTTTGCGGCCTATATGACATTAGAAACAAATTATTGCAGATAAAACACATAAAAGTAAAAAAATCCACTAACTTCTTTCATGGAAATATATCGTTTTCGACGTTATCAGTCTGTAAAGACGGCCACAAATAATACACAAAATAACTTGTTACATGTACTCATCTAAATAAATGTACGTGTCTAGCTGAATATAAAGAAATATTCCTTCTTTTATCCATGTTTTGGGGGTTTACTTCTTTCTTACTTACTATTTCGGCATAGTTGATTTATTACCAATAACTTTGTTATTAGGAATTCATTAAGTTTATATTCGTCATCCTAACAATACATTATCGTTGAGGTAAAAATAGAATTTGAACATGCCCACTTGAAATATTACCCTGCTGCCAAAAAGGTCAAGACCTAACGACACCACAAAATAGAAACATTGACGGACGAATTTATCACCGAAAATTTTTGTACGGTTACGGTGATCAGCTGGAATTGGAATTATATTGTTTAGGTTTCAGTTGTACCCACTGATTGTTTTTTGATTTTTTAATTTTAGTAATATCTTAACTCTACATTGTAGTATAATGCGGTTGTGTGAGTGGTTTCATGTAAACTATTACATTAAGTTGAATTAAATATAATCACTTTATAACAATATTGATTGATTGAAGTTCCTCTTATAAACATTCAAAATTTCAACAAAGAACACAAAAAAGAAAGCAACTTAGATAAATCGCACAAAAAAATATTTTCATTGAGTTTCAAGTAATATGAAACGAACAAAGTTGCACGAGAGAATAAAAGTGTAAGAAAATTGATAATCAAGACAAGACATAGTAAAATTTAAAAAAAAAGTGGACAGGAGGAAGGTAAAATCAAAATTAGAATGAAGTTTTTAACCTATAGGCCTATAGTTGAAATCAAAATTCTGAAATTCAATTTTGTCATAATAGGACTAGGCCCCTACTGCAAATTACACTATAGTACCAAAGATTATAATCTAGGTAGTCTATTTCATTTGATTCGTACTGTGGTTTTATACCCATGTCTTGTTCATTGTTGATGACTTGGGACCGGTGCATAAAATAAGAACTAATAGTCTATTTCATTTGACTCGTATTGCGGTTTTATACCCATGTCTTGTTCATTGTTGATGACTTGGGACCGGTGCATAAAGAACTAAAATAGGTATGAACACTTTACGAAACAAAAAATAAAGATAATAAATACATACACTCACCTGAAAGATTAGGCCTATAAATTATGTTACAGATTAGAATTTGAACAGTACAATATAAAAACTATTTATTAATAGATGGTGGTTTTGACATGATGTAATACTGTAAAATTGTACATGAGGCGATATATTTCGAGAAAGGAATGTTTATATTGAGACTTTTATAACCTTTCTGTCTGTTGTTGACAGCTCCATCCATCATAAGCCTACACTTACTTTCTTTGAATGTTGAAAACAATTTTTGTAATGAAATAAAAACACATCTTTTCAACATATTTTATGTCACCAGTAGCATTCACAATAAGGACAAAAACCCCACTCTGTGAGGATCAGCGAACACTGTATCATTAATCTCTTCCAGGGGTAAAAAGGTAACGACCGACCAACAAATTCGTTACTCGTAGTAAAATTATGGCGTTGTAAATTTTGTGTTAAACAATGATGACCATAAATCTGGATACTTGTTCAGAAATACGAGGAATTCAAAAAAAAATGTATTCCTTATTATAATAGGCTGAATTCATCAAAATGTATATAAATCGGGTATCTATCAAGTTGTTATTTGGCGATAAGAGCGCAAAAGACTAATCAATTATTTTACATTTATACATTAATACAATTATTAGGATGCCCTCGTAGTTACTCTTACTACTATTTTTGCACTGTGTCGTCAAACAGAATTGATGATGATGATGATAATGATATTAATGATGATGATGAATGATGATGATGTTTATGATGATAATGATGATGATGATTATGATGATAATGATTATGAATATGATACTGTTATAATGCTCTCTCTATATCCTTTAGAGCAAATTACCAAATGTCCCAATATGTTAGTAATGCAAATACCAAATATTTTGGTGAAAAAGTTTCCCAGGGTGTGTCTCAGGCCTACTGTAGGGTGTTCACGTCACCCCCATTTAAAGGTATCACAATATCTTTTATTCGTGCTCTAATAACTGTGATCAAGTCGAAACTCCACTTTCTACATTGTTTCACTGCGGGAGAATAGGTCTTTTAATTCTTAAAACTGTTAAAAGCGACAACCGAAACCTGGCTGCAATTATGTGTCAAGGCATGTTAACAAAACAACGCCATATCGAAGTGTTTTGCCACTGCGACACAGATGTTTACGAATTCACACGTGTAATACAATAATTTTTCAAATGGTATTTTTTATGTAAAAAGAACTGCAAAAAAACTAAATATGATGTTTTAAAAGTTGATTTTCAAATCCATTTTAAAATAATAACAAATTAATTAATTAAAAAATTATTTAACAATAAATTGTGTCCGATGTGCAAACCATTGTTTTAATGCATCTTTAAAACTCTTGTATCCGTACTTATTTTCATATGAAGTAGGCCGACCGTGTCGGTTTTTTTTTCTGTTTAAGTGCACACAACTTCAGGTCCAGGCGAGAATGTGTGCGTGTACATCCATGGTCAATTAAATGTCAATAAGATTGGGAATTCAACACAAACATATATACACAAATAATCAAATTTCTACAACAAGAAAATAAACATATTGTTCTTACTATCAAACATTTGGCTAATGAGGTATGGGATTTCAGCGTTGGGCCAGTATCTGGATTTGAATGCCGTCACACCTCTCCGCTGGCGGCTAGCCCCGAGGAACTTGTCTAATCTTCGCCTCGGTCTTGAAGATACCTCTTCTTGATGAGGTCTAGGATCTGGAACAATGTCGCCTTGAAACATATCTGAAATTAATATACAATTAAAAGGAAATATTTGAAAGGAACTCTGATGTGCTACCGTTATCACATAACAATTCATGCCAATGACCATAATGCATTCCAGCTAATAATTTTACGTTATAATAACGTAGCAGTTTGGTGTTCAAAATGTTTATTAGTATGCCTAGATCTATACATTTGTATTTGAAACGTACTTTCTGACTAAATAACGTTGCAAATGTTCCTTCAACAGCGTGTGTTAACGTTATTTTCTAAAGTTAACTACAACGTTCACAACGTTTGTTGGGGTCAATTATAGGGCAACAGAATATCGAAAAGCTGTAAAAGTTGGAGGTAATGAATATTTAGCAAGTTTTCATTACTGTTTTACTTCACGTACAATAGGCATATTGGAGAAAATGTATAACTTAGACATCTGATGATTCGAAAAATAAAAACCCGTACACTATTTAACCTATAAAGTTAAGCTGCAACTCAGCTTTGCACTTTCCCCAGAAAAATGTAAGCATTTTTGTCCTCTTTACTTCCGTTATGCTTTTATAAGCACTTAGCGGTTTAATATAGGCCTACTGGTTTTTCTGAATTACTTATTGTAAGCATACATAACACACTATAATAGGTGCAACGTAGCATGTAAATAAAAAGGAACCATATTATTATGTGGCAGTCGACGCAACGTTGTTGGAGCGAGTATTGACATGACCAACAAACAAACTCGAACCCTAGTAGGATTTCATTAACAATATTATCATAAATATAGCCTAGGTATACTAGTAGCACAGTTGTCCGTACCAAGAAAACCTAGATAATCTTAAATCGGAATTTCAACTACCATCTAGACATTATCATCTTTCTAAGGACACCCGTTCTAGATTAAATAAAAATATAGGCACATGGCTGAAATAATACATTGTTACAAAGTATAGCCCAATAATGAAATTGTTACAATTGTCGGCGTACGTTAGGTCACATTCAAGTCTCGCCGGCCAAATGGGCTATAATTTTCAGCTGGACACCCCTGGGTAGTACTGTACCATGTGACACATTTGGCACCTGGTTTGTAGGGTATAGTGCATTCATGGTCGAAAACTTCAGCCGCGACTAAAAAGGACAGTAAAGGGGAAATGGTAACGTATGCTAAGATATAGAACGGTGTTACATTATTATACAGATTGGGACTAGTGTTTTAGTGGCCAAATGTTAATAAAATAAAAACATTAAACGTACTAAACATAGGTGACCTTATTCCTAGCAACAGTGCACCTGCCTTAATCAGTGTTCATGGCAACATAGGCTAACAGGGGCGGGTCCAGGATTTGAAAGAAGGGAGAGAGGGGGTTGTTAAATATATTTCTTTAAAAAAAACGCAAAAAAAGAAAGGGGGTCCGGGAAAATGTTGATTCCTAGATGGCCGGAGATGAGGTTTCCCGACTTCTGAGGTGTCTTTTAGTGACCTTTAAGTTCTTCAAAATTCAAGGTTTTCCCCCTCTTGAAAAAGGTCAGGTAATTCTACCTCTAGAAAAAAAAAATAAATAAAAAAGACATAGGCAATATATTATTATATTCCAACAATATTGAATAGTTAAATACGTAGTCTTTCTTCCATGGGTCGATGAACCGATAGGCATGAAGAACGCACTTTCGTACACTGCATAAATTATTCAGTCGTCAAACCAAAAATAAAATGTTTTTAATTTTATTAATATTGAAGGCTAGTTGAGCTAAAGCTAGATTGTCCAATCTGCAAACCTATGCCCAGGTAGGTTAACATGGCTTTTGTAAGCCAGGACCTAGTAGTATTTTGTTACGTTTCTTCACATTCAGGGGGTTCGTCCGAGCCCCCTGAAACCCCTCACCCCGCGCTTGGATCCGCCACTGGGCTGCGCCACTGGGCTGCTCTTGAATTATGCTACTCGTTAAAATATTATTATTTCAACCAGATTTGACATATAAAATCGATTGTATTTATTTATTTAAAAAAGACTGTCTGGATTCTTGAACTCGTCATTGGGAAGTCGAATGAGGAGTTTCTATCATTCCTAAATTTATTATGACGTAAGCTAGTTCACACAAAATACTGTAGAGAAACCGCTTTGTGGATCCATCGAGAGCCATAGGACTGACCTGCTACTAGTTAGGTTGCACGTGATATCGACAATAAATTTTAAGATTCAAGAATATTAATACGTCAATCAATGTCAGAAGAGATGATAGTTTAGCCGTTGTTTGACCTCCAGTAGTTGAATCTAGGACAGGGCAAGCTCGGGGCAGCGAGTGTCCTGTCCTGGCAAAACATCGTAACACATACATAACGAACTTAAGAAATGTATGATGCCAAGCAGGTGCTGACGGAGATTTTATATGAATCGGTAGGTCTAAGTATCATTAGGCCCAAGACTCGCGTTGACTTAAAACAAAAATGCTTAATTAAATGTTAGGCTCCGGTGGAAAACAATTGTTTGATATGATGTAGAACTATTTTTTATTAAGACACAAAAAGCATACTTGACGAAAACCTTTGGAACGGTTGATAAGATACTAAGATTTTTGAATATTTAAAAACTGGGGAAAAGGGGAGTACTCATCCCCTTTTCCACATTTTCCCCCAGTTTTTAAATATTCAATCATTAACCATTTCCGCATTTTTCGTCAATTATGCTTTTTGTGTGTTAGAAAAATCAGTTCTACAACATATAATTTCTTTTCCTCAGCCTAGATTTAATGCAATGCCCTGGCGGGAAACAAATAGGGGGAAAAGAAAAGAGGCCGTCGCCCGGCTTTCTTCATAGATTTTTGTTTATATTCAAACATCTGTATCTTAATAGCCGTTTCCGATTATTCCTTCAAAAAACCCTTTACTGTTTTAAACACACTATTTGTAAAAAAAAAAATATTATTTTTTTTTCGGAGCCTGGTTTTAAAATGTGCCTAAGCTACCTGTGATATAGGCTGAAATTCAACTAAATATACAATTACACACGAACTTTCTTTTGAAAAGTGTTCAATTAATGACGACAAAGATAAAATCAGTTCAGCTTGTACTGATTATAGTCCTTAACTATGAAAACCAAAACCACATTATTCAAAACCTTCAACAATTGAATATAAAATACATTATATCACAAACCTTATTAGGGCCTGTGATTATATCGTAGCCCATTGTTGGGTGGCATTGGAGTCTCTGGCTCAGAACCTACATTCAGTTAATCTTAGTTGAGGCTGAGAGGTGAGCAAATTTAAGTTGAGTCACATAAGAGACAGACTATATAGGATATATATCGTAGGATATATATCTAGTAGGATATATATCTTAGGACTCATATTTCCGACTAAAAAGTTGCTTTTTAATGTAAGTGATCAAAAGGAAGAATGGCCAGGATGGTTAAAAAAAAAAAAAAAAAAAAAAAACCAAACAAACAAACAAACAAACAAAACTAGAACACTAGTGGATAGGTGAAAATCAATGTCATATTGTATCTTATGACGGTACGGTATTCAAAGAGCGTGCTAACATTTACAATTCACCTTTTTATCTTTGGTAATGTTTTAATGAGCAATCAACGCAATATAGATTATTCTAAATATACTTGCAATGTGTAGTTGTAATCTAAAAATATAGGTCTATATCATCGTGTACGCCTAAAGTAGTCACAATACAAACACAGCAGCTCGTAGAGGAAAAAATCAATCGGTCTGGCCTCTTTGTAACCGTAAGAAAATACCAACGTTGATGAGAGTATAAACCAAGGTGAAACCCATGGCCAAATCCGATGCAACGAATATATTCATGGTTAAATACATAATACTTCCAACTGATTCATTACTTCAGTAATGCAAATACAATTGTAATTTTTGTCGGATTTCTTTCAACGAATTAACCTCAGGCAAACGGAATTGCCGATGGATATACGCCTGAATCCTTCTTTATAAATCTAGTTGTAAAAAAATAATGGTATCACATGTCAAATCATAGTATAATGATCTGATCAGAACGAGAAAAATCACAACGTGTCTGATTCAATCATTTTAGTTAAAATTGGTTGTGACAAGGAGCCAGAAATTGAAGAGAAATCCGAGACAGTAGCATTATATTGTTTGGACAACATTCAGTTTTCCAACAGTTGTTTAATAATGTTATACAGGTGATTTAAAATTGCACTTGAATTATGGATGAAATCAACATATTGATTTTAATCCTAATTCGGTTGAAACACAACATATATATCTCTCTTCAATTAAGATCGCTTTTGGGACCGGGATTTACATGATCTGTTAGATACGCAACTTCGGTTTTTAAAATTAGATTAATAAATAAAATAATATATAAAGATAAAAGATAGACATTCATGTGGGACTGCAAAAAGAGGCTTTAATTGGAGGTGACCTTTAATTGGAGGGGACAGGACTTTATTATCAGAACAATTTACTATTATATTTCCATCCATCCCAAACGAAGCCTAAATAAGAATAAGAAACAGTGAATTAAGGATGAGCTCATCGTTTGTGGCAAGGGTGTACGAGCACTTAAGGTGTGTAGGCCTAGAGCGTTACGCCACTAGAGGAAATATTGTACATGGGAACAGTGAAGTACATGAGCATCGTCACCATCATCATCGTTATATCAATATTGTTGTCCTTCTCCAAGTGCATCACTTTGAACTCATCATTTCATATGATGTAAAATGTTAATCGAAAATTGCAGAGGCTTCAAGAAGGTCAAGGAAATTTATTTTCGATGTTAATCGGACAGAACTTTATTAACCGAATGAGGTACTGTAATTGATTACATCTCACGACTTAGATATCGCGTCGTTTGGTGTTGATTTTCTGAAAACCAAAAGAATCACGTTTGTGCTCTGAAACAGCCTTGAAATCCCAGCAAATACTGTAATAGGAAGGCCTGCAGACAGACAAGACACGCCTTCAGTACCGTACAAAAAGAACCGGGAATAATACAATGCTCATATAAACTACCGCAGTCGATAATAAATTAAAATTCATTACACAAATTATTATTACACAAGGTATCATGCAGCGCCTTCAACAATTTTCCCCTCATCCTCCTTTTTTTCCTCTCTTTATTTGTATGCGTGTG
>NW_022742319.1:10678-15318 GCF_011630105.1 Anneissia japonica | reverse complement strand
AGACTGTGCTGTAACTGTTAACTGTCAAAACAGTTACCTAATACGAACATACACAAACTATTCAAAGCATGTAATCAACATCAGAACGGGGTAGCTATGTCTTGATAAAAAAAAATCAATAAAATGTTTGTATTCTCATTATTGTTTTAACGAGGTAGACTTTCCAGTTGACGAAGGCTGGTTCAAAAGTTAAGAACCGGCCTCCTCTGTGATGGTAATGGCTTGAGAATACAGTTGGAGTGGCGCCTGGTGTGATATGGTCAATTCAAACCAACTAATGAATTTAGTATGCGATTCCCTGCTGGTTCCGACGAGTTGTGTGTATTTGGGAATTAAAATAATAAATGTTAGAACGTTCATATTGTCTGCAATTGGGCTTGCAGTGGATAAAAGCCAAATGTCACGCCTCTTCATAAGGTTACTAGTAATTTAATATATAGGCATAAAATGTAGTTTATGTAGTCAACCGTAGATCATCTCAATGCGTATGATAAATAACAACTAGTCCTATAATGTCGTGCCAATATTTGCCAAAGTTAAACATTAGACTCAAGTATCTGACTAGATAATAATTTATCTCCCATACGATGGATATCACAAAATAATATTAAACAAACAAAATTCACAAAAACATAGTAACTGTCTGCGATGAATGTGGCCCAATGACCTGGAAAAAAAGCGCTTCGTATCTGAAAAGAAGGGTGCTGACTAGGTCAATACTATATAAACATATCGTTTGTACCCTTTTAAAGCTGAAATCGTAATAACTGCGCACTTAAACTTGCAAAAAATGACATTCATTGATTTGTAGACACGGAAACAGATGACCGCAATGTATACAGTAAGTGGTTTCCGTCGTCTGCTCTCAACACACCATCAACTTTGCTGAGATGTTGAATGCAGGTACCGATCTCTATTTAACTGTTGCATTAAAGGGGAAAATTATAGACCTTTACAAATTATGTTATGCCTAGGTATAGGCCTAACTCTTTATGACTGAATACTTGCAATATAAAAACACGTTATTATGGCTGAGAGTATGAGGTATTGGCCTTAGCAAAATACTTCAATTAGCTTTCTAAACAATTGTGGTAAACGTCTGGTTTTTAGTATAGAGTGTAAATAAGATAAATGAAAATATTCTTAAACTGCAATAGGCACATTTTTTATATGTTCTTATGCTTTGACGATATAATAAGGGGGAATGTGCACCATTTCGTGTAGGCCTACTTTTATACACAGTACTTAGGCCTACTCTTTATTTTTATTGTGTTGGGAATTGTACACGCGTCGCTTTAATCCCTGTGTGCAGTAAGAGACACTGGAAACTGCTTGAAGATGTTATTTGAACTCCAGGACGATCTCTACTCTTCCAATCCTTATCATAATATTGTTAGTCGTCGCATGCTAAGCGGTCAACTTCCAATTGACCTCGGGTTAAGTGGAATTACCAAGTACAAATTCAATACATCTTTGCAAGGTATATACTATTATCATATTAAATGTATCTATATAAGTATATAAATAAGTATATAAGTACATAAGTAAATAATATATAAGTATACTATAATTCAAACCTCTATTCAATGTGTGTATTACATTATCATATGTGTATCAAAGTATTAATAAATAAGGATATAATTAACTAATCAAGTGGGGATTCAAGGGGACGCCGACCCGGCACGGAACCCCCTTAATCTTTCAAAATTATAAAATAAAATTTGAGAAAAAACAAAGAAAACATTAATCTAATTTAGGTCTAAGAGTGCCATTTCCGGCCAATAAAATATTAACATAAATGTAGGCATATCTATAAAGTTTATACATCATAAGTAGGCTTATATAAGTAAACATAAATAAGTACCTCCTTGCAATGTAGTATCATCATAAAAACTGGTGTGCGAGAACTATTGTATATCGGTGTGTCTAATCTATTACTGTACTCTATAACAATGCTTAGGTATACCGTATCTTGAGAGACTGTAACTTTGCAGTATAAATCACCAAATTTATTGTTGCAAAATAATATTCCATTTCCTGTTTTCTCCGTCGAGATGGGAATTACTGTTCCAAAATAAATTACTTTCATTTTAATTACCATAGCCATAACTCATGAACCTTAAATAAAATCCATATTCTCCCCTGCACAAAATGAGTCATTCCAGCACAATATCCAGTTTTAGGTTCTTAAACCATGCTTAAACTATTGGAATAACACCACTCCTTTGCGACACCGCTGATGAACATAAATCAAGGCGTGGATAAGGTCCAGGTACATAGCCTAATTTTAAAGTACAAGAATAGGTCAAATTTGCTGACAAGGACGATTGCGATAATATTATGCATGTCGGTCAGCAGCTATAAATTTATCATAAGTTACCGTAGGCCCTTTGTGCGATATTAGATACGTCTACACACTTGTGGGTATGTCTGATATAAATGTTTGTTTAATAGAGTCTGTGGTTAAAATAAAGGAAGTTTAATCTGTCAGATGAGTCACATGATTGAATGTTTGAAAGATACGGTACATTATTAGCACCAACATCGTGTAAAAGCTAGGCATTTATATAGGCTGATGAAAGATTAGGTCTGCGCCCTCCCATACGTTTATGTACGAGTGCATATGCAAGTGAAGCTAAACGACTGATATTCAAGTATAAGTATTACTTAAAGTGTGGAAAGAAAATGTGTTGCAGTGTGCAAAAAAAACCAAAAAAACTGCAGACGGTAATAGTTTTTAATTTTAATCAAACAAATTGCGAGGAAGCAGGTTTCTATCAAACAGTAACACCCTAAATGTCTTTTATATTCCGTGCGGAATTATTTCCTGATAACAAAATACGTGTATAATCATAAATATTTCTGCGAACGTAATAAAAACATCGACCGCAGACAACAAACCAAATTACTGTCTACAGTGAACCTATTGTAAATCAATGTAGTTTGCCATTTATAATCCATAACTCGGCACACACAAAAACTGCACTTTACCGCAGCTTTGACCTCTTGACGACCTATATAAAATACATAATAATTTTTGTTTTCAGTTTTTCGTCAGTGGCTACTATTACAGCAGTTTTAAACAAAATCTTAATTCTGATTGGATGTTATTGTATATATACATTGGATTAGGACAATAAAATCCAATCAGAATGGAATTAAAAAAGAAAAGACTCATGGCGGAATTCTTAGAACACATGGACATGCCAGGGAGTTGTTAACTCCCTGGACATGCAATTGCGGTATTGAGGGCCCCTAAAGTACAGCAAGTCTCAATTTAAACAAAAAAAAAATCCCTTTTCCGACCATCTAGATATACAATGTCGTATCTCAGCCCAACATAGTTGGTCTGAAGTAGTCTGACCATCCATCTGTAAAATTCCCTCCCCGGGCCCCCTCTATTTCTAATTCCTGGTTCCGTCACTCGATACGTTTTGAAAAAGAAACAGAGGAAGTATAAGGCGTCATTCACTGTTCCTTGGTCCTACTTGATCAATTAGAAATTTTTAAATGAAATAGGTTGTTTGCATGATGGTGTAAATCATGATTAGAAGGCCACTAGCAATCAAGATTTGAATTTAATTGGAAAGGTTATCTTCCCCTCACAGTTTAGTTCAAATAAGTAAATAAACCTAGGACTATCACACCGGTACCGGTATGCCTTTATATCAAAGCATACCTCCTTGGTCAAAGCAAACGTTAATAAATTTCGAGCGGTCAAGAAGGTATAATCGAAGGTGATGGAACATCCTATCTGTCTCTCATCCGGGTACCTCGTTCGACATGGTGAGCGATGATCGGCTGACTGATGACGTAATTACTTTCTCTTGACTTGCTCCTGCCCCGGGTTGTGTACGGATCCGATTGGAACCGTTGGAATTTTACTACGAATTCCTTCGTAACAGCTGCTGCAGATTGCCTGAGTCATCTTCACTCATTCAAGGGATCTGATAGCTAATGAGCTGGCATGCATTGTAAATTCATCCACCCTCCTCATTTCATGTAATGCTACGTTAAAGTGTAAATCTCCGTAATACTGCTCGAATTTCACCATATTCAACCAAACAATGATTAACTTATGAAAAATAGACGTATACCAACTTTTTAAAGATAGCCTTCCCATTCTTCGCCATCGAAACAAAAATTGCGATTCTAGAAGGTGGGGGGGGGGGGAAGAACGGCTATTATGTCAGAATCACTGTTATCGCGGCTAACCCTAGCCTTGTGAGTTTGGCCTCACCCTGCACGTAAGCTAACAATGGTGTCGGTGCTCTCTGTCGATTTAAGCAGGCGGGGAAACCCTCTAGTACTGAAAATCCGACCGGCCACCGATTACAAAATGTTCGGCCCGCGAAAGAATTTCCTGCCTGTGGCAGGGGGTTGGGTGTGGATGTGTAGTTCTGAATTCATTATGATATTAGGCTAATGGAGGAGAATTACGAAGACCAAAAGCCCTTGACACTGGCCCTGATTGGCTAGCTCCTGCTCTACTGCCAACACCATTCTTTGACAGGCGCGCCACACGAACACCTCCCCCATATTGGTTACGATAGGCCTAGATCTTGTGGAGAAATCGAGGCGGTATTATAGGCACTATGGTGTATTAACGTGCGAATACTGATCAATGCAGGGGTGGCACC
>NW_022742319.1:0-10254 GCF_011630105.1 Anneissia japonica | reverse complement strand
TTGTCCTACATCACGGTGCTTTCCGGAGTAATCTCACGCTCCTTTTCAACACACGTAAGTTACTCTACTGATTGGAAGTGATGTGGCAATAAAATTTTTATGACTGGTCTAACGACCCTACAAACTGATTCCCTGTCCTTCAATTATAAGATTGATGAGATGTATACCAAATAAGCCAACATAAACACACGCTTGTTATTCATCAATATTATTTAACTAGTGATTTATGCCTATGTTGGATTCAGCAGGGCGGGCTCTACCGCTAAACACGGTGCTCCACCGCTAAACACGTACGGTGCTCCACCGCTAAACACGGTGCTCCACTACCACCAGCTGGCAAAATACTTTTTTTATAACCAGAAAAGATTTTGCCAAAAAGTGTTTCAGGCTCAAAATTTTTTTTGAGTCTGAAACTTGTTTTTTTTTTTTTTTTTGTTTTTTTTTTTGTTCTTGTTTTGTTCTTATTTTACATACTTTTCAAAGATAGAAAGATTTGTATTGCTGTACTGTATTATATAGGGAATTAAAAAGTGACACCAGCGTTGCCAGTTTTGATCAGACGTGCAGGAAATTTTGTTATAAACTAGAGGTGATTTCCAACAAAATTTCATCCCCCTTTTGCTGTACTGTATTATATAGGGAATTAAAAAGTGACACCAGCGTTGCCAGTTTTGAACAGACGTGCAGGAAATTTTGTTATAAACTAGAGGTGATTTCCAACAAAATTTCATCGCCCTTTTTTTAAGTTGGACCCCATGGTTCCCCCTACACCTACAAAACAAAACAGGAGTTTCAGCAAAGACTGTACATTACTTCCATTACCACTAATAGCACACGTCGCATGGGTGGCGCTGTCGGTTAAGGATGTGTTCTTAAAAAACTTAAGCCTGTGAGTTCGAATCGCGTCTTGGTATTCAATTTTGTTTTTCCAATTTTAAGAACCTTATTTTTTTTTCAATTTTAAGATATTTTAATGTTGTACAAATGAACATTCTAAATAATAATTTGTTTTGTACAGATACCGTACACATTCTAATTTTAAAAATTGCTATCTTATTAGCTCTTCCAAAAAACCCAATAATTTTATTAACTTGCGCCTGTACCTTAAGCGTGAAGGAACGCGCGGACCGGTTAGCGGTCGCTCTTGTTCTATTAAAAAAAAGTATTTTGAAATGTTACCTCAGCCTCAATTTGTTCTTATTTCTAAGCAATTTCAGCCTCGGTGCTCTTATAAAACGTGCTTTATAAATGGAAAAAGAAATAAAAGAAAAAAAAAGTGATTATCTATATAGAACCTCTGTTCAACAGCATCTTGAAAATAAATTTGTGTGAATCTCTACCGCCTTTTGTCCAATGAATTAATTTTATTCAATTGTATGTTGCACTTAAAACAGCAAAACATTGTCACAATCACATCGCTGCAGAAATTACTCTTCAAGCTGGTGTGATAGATTAAAGTTATATTCTCAGCTGAGCCTGGGGCCAACGTGATCCGGCATCCGGCACCTGGCCAGGCAGACTATCACCCGGGTCGGCAGACTATATCACACAGGTCATACTATAGGTGAAAAAGGCCATGTCCTCAAAAGATTAACAAGCATTCATCATCATTTTGATCCAATTATAATGGAGAGGACGCTGGTTTCATTAAAGACATAGCATTATCTGCACCGTTTAGCTAACGATAAACTAATTTATTTATTTCGGTACATAATTTATAAATCGACAGCGAATGGCTGAGTTTGATTGCATTATATAAAAACATATAAATACATTTAAAAAGGAGGCATTGATATTGATTTCTATACATTATCATTACCAAAGAACTAAACAATTGCTTTTAAAAGTTGAGGTGGTGTTACTTGCTGTCGAAGAAATACAAATTCTAAATATCAACAAAAAAAAAACACCCTTTTACACATAAACTGCTATTTACAGTATATATTTGTTTGCACTGTATGTATAGTTTTATATTTATCGTCTTGTTATTTTGTTATTTATGTATATTTTGTGTATTCTTATCTCTGGAATAAACATTTCATGTACTAGGCCTATGTTATATGACAATGACAATAAATGGAATCTTGAATCTTAATTCCACCTAGGCTTAATTAATATATTTTATCATTTATTCAAATTAAAAAAATTAAATGTTTACAAAGCAATAAACAGGTCTAATGAAAATCACAATTATTGTAATTGATAAAATCCCCCTAAAATGTTATTATTAAAACAAATTAAAGTGTTGAAAAAAAGAACAATTATCAATTTCTTTCCCTCTGGAGCCTGCATTTCTGCTTTATTGACAATGGTTGAGGTACAAATTATAATCACAACGACGGAAATATGCCTAATTAGAATTCTAGTGAGGCCATTAACAAGTAGACTAATTTAAGCATGGAGCTATAATACATATCTTCTCCATGTAGGCACACCTAAAACGATAGATTGAATAAAAATATCTGACAAAATAGGAATTTTCTTTAATCATAAACAAAAAGATATTGATTTGAACCTGCATATTTTTGGTTTAAAATCTTAGAGTGTGACCGTTCCAGTGTATTCTAGAAGGGTATCTGATATTCAGGAGGCTTCTTATATAAAATAAATAATGTGATGTTTTTATCAGCGAAGTTAGTTTCTTTATGAGACTTGGGGAGTGGAGTTGTTTTTAGTCGTGAGAAAAAGTCTTGACAGGAATTGAACCCAGGACCCTGGGATTAGAAGGCAAGCATTTTACTACTAAATTATTCAACTCCACTCCACTCGGGACTCCATTCAAGTGAAAGTGTAGGCCTATAGGCCTATACGTTGTTTTTAACGAGACAACCACGATACAAAATGATACGAGTACAAAATAAGATTCATATCTTTAAACGATTTCGTACTATCGTACAATAAGATGCTTAAATTGCCATCGTCACAACCTTGACATCATGGCATTATCTGTACACCGACACTGCTTCAGGTCAGGATAGCTCCTTGTAAGAATGAGAAATCTGAAATATAATAACTATCGTACCGAGAGACGATGTTTTAATCAAAAAAAATGTTTTAACATCTATACGAACGGTAGCACTTTGGGATTTTTTACTTCAAGTCATCATCATACTAAACAGTAATACCGGTACCGGTATAAAAAATATAATTCTCTGTAAATGCTACATTCTTTATGTTATATACCCGGTGCACCAAACGATTGTTCCAAAACCCAAAGAAATTGTTCAGCATTAATGTTTTTCTAGTGACGCCCAAGTAACGTTGGAAAGGTATTCGCCTTCCAGTGGGTCGAAGACATTGGCTTACATCAGAAAAGAAATATATACCGAGTCTGATTGAAGACCACATCCCAGAGTTACCGCATGCATAATGCCTCTTGGCGAGACTGAACTTCAAATTTTATGACCTGTTTTTAACTTAAATTTTGGAAAAACGAAATGTGTTAGAAAGCCTGTTTTCATCTATTGTTGTAAGTTGGAGCCATAGGCAGCCAATAAATTTGGATTGGAATGAGTGGTTCAGAATTCAATTTTGGCAAAATTCTCATAAAAGATAAAATAACTGGTGAACTTCTGACGAAACACATGTCAAAACAATTCAGCTTTCGCTGATTCACTACGAGAATTAGGCCAACGAGACAATAGACCTAGGCCTATATCGGTTAATTATTGTTCAAATGTTCTTTTTAAGGCTGGAACAAGCAAAGTTCACTAGTTCATCACAAACATTATTATCTGGAACACACTGTATTTTTGTTAGTGTATAAATAAATACACGTTACGATATTGCCACCCATAAAATGGTACGGAAATCTGTAGATAACCTCCAAACCATTATCAAGTTACCTTCAAATATTGAATTATATTGTTCAAATTCATTAGCTCAAGACAAACGTAGGTCCATATATTTAACACACATGTTTTTTATGTTTCCATTATAAATAAACCTTGTGGTTTGTAATGTAAACCACCGGTCAATCAAACGTACGGAAGTAGACTGCAATGGGTATCCTTAATACCACCAGATATCTTTCAAATTACGGTATTATCTTCTTTATGGCTCAAGGTGATTTTAGTTATGTAATATATTTGGCCTATCCATTATCTAAATCCAGGTATTGTAACGAACTCGGAGCCTTTCGAGAATGAGTTTCACTATGAAGAGTTATACTAACGGTTTTTGTCAGTGGCGGATCCATAGAGAGGTGGCGAAAGAGGCGATCGCTCCCAGCATTAGAAAAAATATATATATAATAACTTGGTGCTTGACTTAAGAAAATGCCCCAACACCCTTTTGTTCGGCTCCTTGATGGGCACCTCCCTTCCCCAGCAAGACATCTACATCCACCTCCACATGTGGGGTGTTATACCTCCTTGGAAGCAGTCAGCAACGTGTTTACTATGAAAATAAAGCGAAGTTGTGTGCTTTGGTGTTTACGATGCAGGCCCTTTTGCCTTCAGATTTCAAGGTTTAATCCGGGCAAAATTCAAAATCCGGCAGCTCAAGCCTCATAAATAATTTGGTAGAGTATGGAGGACACTCATCATCAGCTTGTTGATAAACACAATGCTGGTTTAGAGTGGTACGATATAGCCGGAAATTACACCATACATAATCAAAATAATCGTATTTTAACGATTAACGATCTTATTGTCCCAGCTAGGGGAGTGGACAATAAGATCATCGACTCCACGTTATCTGCTGAATACTGCAGGGAAACTTTATATTTTACCTATGTATGTACCGATATTCACTTAAACTTGAATAATTTATCTATCCAGTCACAAATAATACAGGTCGCCCTGTATTAAAACCCCTCCAATTAAAAACCACTTCCAATTTTCTATGGTCCCAAATTAACAACTGTATTTCATCTTTATTTAATATTCTAATTAGTTAAAGATCAAAGCTGAAAAATATTCCTTGGAAATCCAGGTCCCAAAAGTGGTCTTTAAAGTTAGGCTCCGGAGGAAAAAAAATGTTTGATATGTTGTAGAACTGATTTTTCTAAGACAGAAAAAAGTAGTTTGATCAAAAACTGAAAACGGTGAATGAGAGACAGATGTTTGAATATTTAAAAACTAGTGGGAAAAATGTGTAAAAATGGGCGGTTACGCCCCTTTTCCCCTCAGTTTTCCAATATTCAAAAATAAGGCCAGGCCTATTTACTATAGGAACACAGCCTGACTTGAGGTAAGCCACCTAGTTCAGACTGACAGTTGGATAAACCCGGTGAGTTGAGCCGGGTTTATCCACCTAATCTAAACTAGGCCTATTACTAGTACCGTATCCTGGAATGGGCAACATGCCAATACGATACGTCAACAGTATGTCATGAAAGATGGATGAGGATCCACCCAATTCTGATCTGCCTCTTTGCTTTCTCTCGGATGCTCGGATTAACTTCGAAAGGCATTGGCGCGTAACCAGGGGTGGGAGTAGTAGAGACAAACCACTGAAAAACGCGTAATGTAGGCTTATGACGTAGCATATTGGATATACCGTATCAGATAATGTATTTGATTAAGCTACTGGGACAAGAATTGTGTTTATGATTACCATTCAGAAAATATGTTGAATGGACTTGGGATAATGCTATAGAAACATATTGAAATAATAATTTGCATGTAGATAATATATACATATATTTAAATATTGAATTTAACTGAATATATTGATTGGGTTAATATTTTGAGAGTTTAAATAGGAGCAGAAATGGGTACGTAAGAGCTTTATTGACTTCTTTACCATAGAAACTTTGGGTTACCAGAAAGTAAAGGAGAAAATAAACTCAAAGTTGGCATAAAAGCAATTTGTTTTTATAGTTATAGGCCCTATTAAAATGAAACAATTAACTGTCTTTATAGATTCAAACCTTCCCATTGATCAAATGCTAACTGAAACTAAACGATTGTTATGCATGTGTCGCAAATAGCATAGGCTTCTATGTCATTCGGCTCCAAACATGCTCCATCCACATGGATGGAAATAATTAAAGCGATAATTAAATTGCATGATTAACGGCTGGAAACTAATCTAATCTTACCTCTACCAGAACATGAGACAGTTGTTGCCTGGTCTGATTCATCACGACCGATTCTGCTGTCAACATTTCCAACCTCTGCTCTTATTCTGGAAAAACACCAAAACCAACAGAGAACGGGTCCCACTAGCAGAACAGACGGAGTGCGCATCGTCTTTATTTGGCACCGTGCCTCACTCGATCCGAGCGATGATGATGAATGATACGCTGGGCTTTTCCTTGAGTCTTTGCCAGGTTTTTCTACTTCCGGATCTAGGGCACTTCACTGCATGCTGGACAGCGCAACACAAAACCACTTTCCTCCGCTCCAGCTTATTGGCACTCTAGAATTCGGCTTTGCGCAGTATGCAAATACACGGGCCCCTGGGTGGAGCTACATCATGCCAGTCGACTTAATTGGCGGTTACCGGCGAGAACAAGATACTATTGGAATGAGAGTTGCAATAAAGTGCAATCAAGAACACGTTTGTTATCAGATGGATAAACTTTGTAACCTGTAATTTCCTATTTGTTTGAAATCTAGCAACCATAAAATTTATTTCGAAAAATGTGTCTTAAAACTTTAATGAGATTATTGCACACAGGGTTCAAGAAAATAATACGAATTTATATCAGCAAAGAAACCCTTAGGCAATGACTGTCTTATCCCACTAATTCAAAACAGGTAGCAATATTCCAGCTCCCACTTTCAATCGCAATGGGAACATTACTGTTCGTTATTGGATGTCGAATATTCAGACAAGAACGAATTCCTATCGCAAAGTTTTAGCCCCAAGCTCGAACCGTCTGTAATGTAACACTTCTATGATGATGGCTTATTTCCGTTTAAAATTGCGTTTAATCTGTTTCAAAACCCGTAAAATGTATCAAGTAGAACGCGTTACCAGATAACGATCTGCGTTACCGTATAAGTCACGTTCTGAATTATTTTCACGCGGTGGTGTTTGCTAAATCATTATGAGTTTAATTCAATTTACTTTGAAACTTCAAAACAAAGTTCTAAAAATCAACATCAATTTTATACATTCTGACACGTTACACCTATGTGTCCGGCGCGTAAATTGATGTAAAGATATGGACCTACAGTATTTTAAAATAAAATGCACATTGTACAAAAAACGAACTGTTTTGCTTTCGTCGTTGCCATGGATATTCAGAAACACGTCTACAAATTTGATTGGTCTGAGGCCCTATGTCAAAATGACGTGTTAAAACGGTGTTAAACGTTGGAGGCCAACGTATTTTTGATTTAGCACTGATGGCCGCACCTGAACTTAGTTTTTCAGTGCGCTTCCAAAAACCTTAATACACTTTATACACCCAGAGGTGACGGAACTAGGGGGTGCTGTGTTATATGGAGAGTAATGTGTGACGGAAATGGTCTGCAGTCAGTTCGTCAGTTGGTTGTTACCATGCGCCAGTGATGTTGGAGTCACAGTACAGCAAGATGAAACTATTATATAGGCCTAATGCATGAACAAAGATTGGAGGTTGTCGGGTAGTGAAATGATTATTGTACATTTTAAGTGCTCCCTAAATGCATAAGTGTAAGCTAAATTACGGTGATTCATTTAAATAGCGAAGATATGGAGACAATTATTTCGAAGTTCCCTCTTTCCAAGAGGGGATGCAAATGCTTTGTGAAAATGAGTACGCCGCGGTACTCATTTTCACAAAGAAACACACATAACAGGTTAGCTAACAATATACCAATGTAATTACACCTGGGAAGGAAGGTGCCAGGGAAATGTCCAAAAGGGGAGGGGGCCAGAAGTGGGGCCGAAAGTTGGGGCGATTGAGACAACACTGTCGTAGGGGGTCTGGGACATGCCCCCGCGAAATTTTTGTGTTCTAGACGGCCGAACATAACATTTGAGGCATTCTGGGCTATCATTTTTTTCTTTTTCTCTCTTTTTTTTCTTTTTTTTTCTGGGGGGGGGAGCGGTGCCGGGCCGCCCCCCCCCCCTAAATCCGCCCCTGGGTGCAATCTCGTTCTGTTGCCTAGCAAACGTCTGTACTGTATGGGTGGGGGGTGCTACTGATGTACGGCGTAGGGGATGATGAGGCACAATAAGACAAGGCCTACGCCCAGGCCTAACTAGGCAGTGCAATTATATGTGATAGAAAGTACACTTTCGAAAGAAAGAAATTAAAATAAGAAGCAGAAAAAAAAGCAAATAACTAAGAGTAATTTAGTGGCAGAGGTAGCTTGTTTAAGTATTATACAATGCAAAAATGCGGCTCTTGTAGCCTAGCAAGGCAAGGCATCCATGTGCAAAGCAGTGGTGTTTGTTTATCCATGAAAAAAGCACGCCGGGAAAGTTTGCCTTACCAGGGAGTTGTTAACAACTCCCTGGCCTTACCAGGAAAAGGTGACGTAATCTAGCTTATGACGTATGCATGCTAACTAATTATTGAGTGTGACGTCACCAAAAATGAATATTTTTTATTATAACCAAAATATTAATAACTACGAGGTTTCTTGGCGTAAATTCCCTTAAAACGAATTAAGGGTTGCACAATCTCCTTGCCGTACAAGTTACAGCTCCCACTGACGTCTCAGTCGAGAAATACGGGTAGCTGAAGTTTTTCTCGAAAATCTGACTAGAAACCATATCGAAATTTCACGTTCCACTTTGACCCTTAGTTGTGCTTCGCACTCACCGCTGAGGGCGGCGTTCCGGGAACCCTGCGTCTAGACCTACTCAGTTTTAATATCATAAGTTTTTCAGTTCTAGCAAATTTTTTAGGCGGGCCGCACACATTGTCGCGCGCCACAACAAAACTTGCCTTCAAAACCGCATTATGTGAATGTTTCCCACCTGTATTTTAAAGTTATAGCGGATTGCCGACCAATCCAGGATAGCCAGATCAATAATTCGGATATTAAACATTCAAAATGCTGAGTCCTAAGGCTTTCTGTTCTGTCTACACTTGTTTCGACATTTATTACTAATATCCCTCATGAAGAAGGTACTAATGCGTGTATTTCAAATTACAAACAAAGTTCATCCTGACTACCAAACAAAATTGTGGGTCAAGGGGCAGATTTAGAGCTTCATACTAACCATCTCACAATGGTGAAAATATAGAGGGCGGGGTCGTGAACGAAGAGAGCGAAATTTGTGGTTCTGTCAAATGAAAAAACAAAACAAACTAGATGAATATATAATACGCAACATCTGGTTTTGAAAATATGCAGTAGTAAACGAATATCATTCCAAATAAAATTCAAAATAAAAAATCTATGCAAAAGCCAATTAAAATCTATTATAAATATTTTGTGATAATTTTATAATAAATGTGGCGATTCTGAACAAATTAAATCAAAAAATACGTCTGCTTCATGCAGGAATTCCTGGACGAAGGGTCCAAGCTCCCCTAGCCACCCCCCTCCCCCTTCCCCGATTGGGGAAAAAATAAATTTGTCGGAGATTTTTTTTTTATTAAAAGATAATAAAATGTTGTGCTAATTATGGGATTCTTCATTTAAAAAGGACGTTAGGGGCACTAGTCTCCCTGTCGGGAAGGTGCCAGTCTCTGTCGGGGAAGAGCTGGTGTATCACTGCAACCCATACGATCGAAATAGTATATACAGGCCCGTAACCAGGGACGGTTTTATGTTTCGGGTGAATCCCCCTTTTCTAGCAAACCCTATTTTTCTGGCGAATCCCCACCCTCAAATTTCCCAAACGAGTCCTCAATGCAACTAATGCACTGCAGACCAACCTAGACTCAGACGGAATGCAGACCTTTTTCAAACTTTGCTTCGACTCTGGACCCTACGCCCATAGAATCCACCTTGGAAGAACCTGGCTAAGGACCTGATACCTCGCACATATGGTAGCACTGCTCGCACTAAACAGTTTTTATAACCCTTGAAATGTTGAAAGCTTAGTTGAAGGCATGTTATAGGCCTACTTTCGACGCTCGAGGTTTGATCTTTCCCGACAGGGAGATTACAGCGGGGGTCCCCCCCCCCCACCTCTAGCACCGCCCTGGCTTTATCAACGAATTATGTTCATTCAAACATCTGATTTACTATTATCGTGGAGAAAAATACAAGGAAAGACCTGGAAAGACTTACCATGCAGTGAAGAAAATAAAATTTCTGCATGCCTCACCGCTTTGGCCGTCTCAGTAGACTCGACTCGAAGATCAAATAGGGGGCGTCAACAAATCGTTGATTTGCTTGATTCGCTCTTCACAAA
>NW_022742318.1:0-2167 GCF_011630105.1 Anneissia japonica | reverse complement strand
TATATATTTAAATCAAGTTGCTGCTGCCGGTGTATGTTTGAAAAAAATGATGAATAGTATTTTTATTGTACTGTATAAAAAAGATATTCTAGTATAAGTTAAAGGTCTACACAAAATCATGTCAAACATGAAGGAAATGAAAGTGCTGTGAAAGGCGATCGCCTTTCTATCGGTTCAATACTACCAGCAAGTTATACTAGGCGTCTTAAAGATCTAGCTAGGGTTAGCGGAGCTTCACGTTGCTTTATTATTTTAATCCCTGTATTTCCGGAGATTGGTTTTTATAACAATAGGAATAAGAATATTATTTATTATTATTAATGTAATATATTAATATTAATATATTAATATATAAATAATAATAATGATGATTGTTATTATTTCATATTAATATTATTATTATTATTATTATTATTAATATTATTATCATTAGTATTGTCATTGTCATTAGTATTGTCATTGTCACCTTTATCGTTATTATCATCATCATTATTATGTGTATTATTATTGCTAAATTGATATTGTTAAGCATCGATATTATTGTTATTTCGATGTCGTTTTGCGAAATTGAATAGGATTGATATTATTCTTGTTGCTGTAGCACCATTTAAAACTTATAATTTCCAAATTTCTACGTTTTCGTCTACCAGGAAAGACTGCAATAAACGCTAAATTAGATAGAAACATAGAGAAAGTGTCTGGCCCGACATTTGGATTTACAGTGGCAGACATGGACGTAGACGACACCGGTACCTCGAAACTTAATGTTTGGGAAGTCGGAGGCGAAAAAGACGTACGATCTTCATGGGATTTTTACTTCGCAAACACCGAGGGTAAGTCTGTGTTTCAGTACAATATAACAAATATTTGATTAACATGTTTCTCCCATCCAGGGGCGCTTGCCCCTCCCAGCAGCAACCAAATAATAAAGTGTGAAATCGATTAGGGTGGGTGGGGTGCTATAGTGCCTGTAGATTTCCAGTTTTAGTACGTCCTGACGATAACTCTAGCTAACATTTAAAAAAATCACTATCACCATATTATATAGTGGTTGTGTTTTTTTTAAATGTACGCCTATTGTTTATTTTACTCGTTTGTTTAATTCTTCTGGTCATACAGATAATTAAAAGTGGCGTTGCGAGTGTTGTACAATATTCCAAGCAGCTACCAGGATATAAAATACAACTTCCTCCTCGATTTTTTTTTCTCTTATCAAACGTCATTAATTCAAAGAACAAGTACGTCCTGTTGTATCAATGATATGTTAATAACAGGAAAACACTCAAATACTAATGGACATATTACATTTCATATTGTTTTTTATATATATTATATTACTAGGCCTATATTTATGTTTTTTATATCCAAGCATTTTGTGAAGACTAAAATAATAATAATAAAAAAAACACCCTATATTTTGAATCAAATTTCCCTGTGACCTCTACCATGCATACGGTTCTATTTCTTATTTCATTTTGTTTCGTAATTTTGCGTTGTTAGTCTAGGCCTAATCCTTATTAACAGTAGGCCTACTGTAATAAGCTTATCTTTATGGTAATTTGATTTTAGAAATTTATACTTGTACTTCATATTTAATGTTAAACTTTAGAAATCTACATCGTTAACCTAATATTTAAATGGAAATGGTTTACCGTTCATTCTTGATTAAAAATACCCAATAATTTATTGTTCAATATAGCTTTAGTATTTGTGGTTGATAGCAGTGACCACGATCGCAGCACAGAAGCCAAGGAAACACTACATAACGTACTCAAGCATCAATATTTTGAAGCACAAAGAGATCTTCCACTCGTAGTCATTGCTAACAAGCAAGATGTTATCGGTAAGTTAATTTAAATTTATTCTTTTTAATATGATTTTTCAAGTACACCACCTTTACCTCTGACTCTCATAGAAAATTCCCTCTTAAGGATACCTTGTTACAAGCCTGTAAATATCATGACAGAACTGCAATTTACCACAAGTTTTGGTTTCTATAGGCCCTAATGATCAATTAATTATGCACGGTATGTTAACTTTCACTTTGGTGGAAAATATCCCGTTCACAGAACAAAGAAACACGATTGGTAGGTACAGAGTTTTAAGTTAAATGAAGCTAATAGTATATAAATATATATACATATATATACCCTATATATACACCATA
>NW_022742317.1:0-1457 GCF_011630105.1 Anneissia japonica | reverse complement strand
AAGGTTTGCAGTCGATTCAATGGAGGTGTATTCGTTAATGACATTAAATAAAAATATGTATGTATTCACAACAATATAGACGACGTTTGGTTCTTCAACACAAGTAAAAACATGTTCTTCAATTTTTATACACGATGAGTATACCTGAGAACGCTGTATACACCTACGCCCAGAGATTAGCTCCGAGAGCTGTATCGTAAGAAATAATACATGTCCCATCTGTAAACACTTTACGTTGATTTTCAAAATGATAAATCTGTATAAACCCTTTTGTTCACTCTACACCCACTCGCCCTGCGTTCGGCAGTGGAATGGATCTCCCATAGGAGAGTAAACAACGTCCATTTTCCACTCGTAAGTAAACGTTATCGAAAAACTCGGCCTTGCCTTTCCACGCAACCCCACGCAATGTTTAATTTCTTGAGTCGTTCGTTTAAAATACATCCACACAGTTTACTCAGAAACACCATAAACCTACACACTTTTCTCTTTGGTTTTCACTCTTGCGTTTTCAATATCATTTTAACTCCAGTTCCCATATTGTTCTCACACGCTGTTGAACGCCAAGGTAAGTGTACTTGTGCTATATATTTCTATAGGCCTATTTCATTTTAAAAATGTCCGTGTTATAGATTAGAGCAGATTCATTAACTTTAAATGTGAATAGTACTGTACTTTAATAATATCTTAATACGGTTTGGTTTTACCGCAGCGAACTAAACCAAGGTAGATAACATCTATGTATTATAAGCTTAGGTTAACTTGCATATTAACCTAGAGATAAAAATCATTTTCCCTTGTCGAAACAAATCATTGTCAAAGCAATTTACCTGTCCAGCGAAATTATATTATATCAGTTTGATATTCGCTAATTTCAATATGTTCTTTAATATGTTAATTAATCACATTTAAATTATCGATTTATATTATACCAGTTTGATTTATAATGATTAAAGAGCTGACGATTAAGAGCCACAAAATAATTACCCGTTAATCAAATGTTAGAGTTCGAATTATTACTTATTAGATCACAGTGGATTGCGATCTTTATCTTTGAATATACATACTTACCTGAGGACATGGTTACGAATATTCCTTGGGTCTATAGCCTTTTCGATCAGTTTAATCTTCGTTAGGTTTGACGTAAATGCAACATACAAAATATGATACTATATAACAGGTTAATAGGCATTAGGAATTCCCCTCGTATAAAATGGAAATATCTTATAATAACAATGGTCATTTAAAAGTAATTAATAGTAGGATAACAAAAATAAGAATCTATAATGTTTGACAAAAATGAATATGATCAAAATATTTAAAGACGGATGTCAAAATGCTATGGTGTTAGGCGATAGTCAAAAAGAACTAGATGGTAAGAAAATTTATACCGGTAGATTGTATTTAAAAAAAAATAAATAACTGTAATTGCTACCATCTTATTTCTTTCTGTTTCA
>NW_022742316.1:0-925 GCF_011630105.1 Anneissia japonica | reverse complement strand
TTTCACATTGAGCACATACCAGGAAAACAGAACATTGCAGACTCATTGTCACGCCTTCCATTGACCTGCTCAGACTCGAACACTATTGCAGAGGACTATATTAGACAGGTTGTGCATATGTGTACTTCAGAACTTGATGCATTGACTATTGATGATTTTAAAATAGAAACTAATAAAGACCCTATTCTATCAAATGTAATTAATATTCAAAAAAGACAGGAAAGTGGCCTAGATTGGTAACAGATGAACTGAAACCATATTATGTTAACCAATGTGAATTATCTGTTTATGATTCTTTGTTAATTAGGGGAAATCGTATAGTATAACATTTAAAGTTAAGACAAAGTGTTTTGAGCTTAGCACATGAAACACATCAAGGAATGGTTAGAACCCAACAATTTCTGCGCGATAAATACTATTGGCCGAAAGTGGATGCTAATGTTGAAAGCAAGAGAGTATATTTTAACAATTACAGATTACTACTCTTTCTACCATGAGGCAATTATTGTAAAAGAGATAACTTCCAATGTTATTATTGAATGTTTACAATTGGTATTCGCAAGATTTGGATACCCTGATGAGGTCTTAACTGATAATGGAAAACAGTTAAGTGCCAAAATTGAGAAATACTTTAACGCATGTGGTATTAAACATCTACTTGCTTCACCTTATTACCATAAAACGAATGGGGAAATTGAACGGTTTCATCGCTACTTTAAGAAATGTATCAAAAATGCCAAAACTGAAGGTAAAGTATGGCAAAGCGAGTTACCAAATATACTTATGGCTTACATATCTACTCCGCATAGATCTACGAATAAAGCGCCAGCTGAATTGCTATTTGGCAGAAACATAAAGTTTAAGTTGCCGCGATATCGACAGGAAACTGATATTTCCGCAGAATTAAAGAACCATAATTAGACCT
>NW_022742315.1:0-1768 GCF_011630105.1 Anneissia japonica | reverse complement strand
AACTGCCCCTCCTCTGACGGTTTTTACCGGGCTGACCAAGCCGTCGTACCGGGCTGGGTAATAAGAGAAAAGAAAGATGGGAGAGGGAGGGAAAGAGAAAGAAGAGGAAAAGAAAAGGAAAGAAAAAGGGAAGAGAAAAATAAAGGCAAGAATAAAAAGGAAGATATCATAATGACCAGACTCGCAACACCCTGCCACCCATTCTCCACTTTAAAAACTGTCATAACTCCTTTGATCTATGCTGCCCGATGGCGTGACCACTGGAGGACAAGGGGAAAATATCTATCTTTGAAAAATCTTCCCCACCCCTTTATAAATGCCCTTTCATCCCCTGAAAGTGCCTAAAAACCTCAAATTTCGCGCGCATTTCTTGTTAACATGGCCCAATTTCCTCTAAAAATTGCAAATTTTAGGGAGTTTTGATCAATTCCAACGAAATTAGAATTAAAAACACCGGGGGACAAGGGGAAAATATCCATCTTTGGAAAAACTTTCCCCACCCCTTGACAAATGCATCCTCTGAATGTGTCTAAAAATACTTTGCGCGCATTTCTTGTTACGGTAGGCCAATTTCCTCTATAAATTGCACATTTTAGGATGTATTTTTAATTAGAATTAAAAACACAAAAATATTTTGCGCGCTTGGCGCGCATTTTTTAGGGCTTCTTTAGTTTTGTCCTTTTAAGTTATTTAAACACATAATAGTCCCAAACTCAAGAAAGACAAATTTAAGATAAATCATTTTAACCTAAAAGAAGGGCCTCAATGTGTATAGATGGTGAAAGAATATGTTTGTAATAAATAAAACCATGATGAAAATACTTATATTTAGTTTCAAACACACGTGTGTGGCCTATATTATAAATAAGATAAGCCCTATGTCGTATTGTTTTATATGGGGAGTGGGGTGGGGTGGGTATGGTAAATTACTAACCCGGAAATGAGGATTTGTTATTATTATTATTATTATTATTATTATTATTATTATTATTATTATTATTATTATTATTATTATTATTATTATTATTATATCATTATTATGTTGTAATGATGTTGTTTGTACTGTTCTTTAATTTTATTAAAGAGGGCCCCTGAATATCAGTTAACCTACTGGACTACACTAGAAGTGTTACCTCTTTAAAGATGGTTGAAAGAAAAAATAAACAAAATAAATACCCACTCTGACCCAAGACCCCTGTTACGCGCCTGGTGTTAGCACCAATGTGTGCCCTTGTGCGGACAGGGGATGTGCCCCCTCTGAAGCTGGAAACCTTGTTTTTGCAAAATAAATTGATGCAATTTGCTATTATAGGCCTAATCAATAAATTCCACATCAACCGATATAACCTTAAACATTCTTGGAATTGACATAACATTACTGATGTCGTAAACACCCTGCAGTGTGAAATGTGGCTCTCTTTGCAAGCACATCTAACATCTAAGGAAAGAAGAGAGATTGGTACCAGATAAAATAATTTTGTTATCAACATTAATACATTATGCTAATTTTCATCTTTGTAAGCGCATAAGACAGTGCAAATTATTTCTGTGACAGTCTTTTGAAGTGTGTAAAGCTCCATTTTATCCCATACATAGTCAAAATATTGGGGGGGGGGAGATGATACAATGGACCTTCCCCCCCCCCCTTGCCAAATATTGGGGGTATATCCCCCATCCCCACGGGATCTACGCCTATGGTTGCTGTGGCAAGGCCCCCGTTAGAGAGAAATATCCGAAGGAGAACCCAACACAATTCGTTACACAGAGG